>NC_052308.1:80830197-80899063 GCF_016432855.1 Salvelinus namaycush
ACACACACACACACACACACACACACACACACACACACACAGTCCACAAACAACTCCAGTCCACAGTCTGGAGCTTGTTAGTTGGTGACGTTCTGCCCTCAGAGAGACGAGTGGTGTTGACAGAGAGATCTATAATGAATATAATATCAATGCACTGTGTTTGATTTTCACAATAGCACGTCAACGTGTGTGTGTGTGTGTGAGTGAGTGAGTGAGTGAGTGAGTGAGTGAGTGAGTGAGTGAGTGAGTGAGTGAGTGAGTGAGTGAGTGAGTGAGTGAGTGAGTGAGTGAGTGAGTGAGTGAGTGAGTGAGTGAGTGAGTGAGTGTGCATGTCTGTGTGAGCGTGTAGTTGTTGCCAGAATGAGATGACGTGATGTGATAGATATTGTTGTCATGAAATGTCGTAATTGTTTAGTTGCTGAGGGCTTCTTTATATTTTGTGTTTTCTGTAACTGGCCAGTTCTTTGATTAGGAGATCAATTGCTAACAGATGCAGAAGTTTAACGAGACAGATAGCGTTTAACCCTTAGAGTCTAAAGACCTGGGCCTGGGTTAAGGTCCTGGGTAAAGGCCTGGGCCTGGGTAAAGGCCTGGGCCTGGGTTAAGGCCTGGGCCTGGGTTAAGGCCTGGGCCTGGGTTAAGGTCCTGGGTAAATGCCTGGGCCTGGGTTAAGGCCTGGGCCTGGGTTAAGGTCTGGGCCTGGGTTAAGGTCTGGGCCTGGGTTAAGGCCTGGGCCTGGGTTAAGGTCCTGGGTAAAGGTCTGGGCCTGGGTTAAGGTCCTGGGTAAAGACCTGGGCCCGGGTAAAGGCCTGGGCCTGGATTAAGGTCCTGGGTAAAGGCCTGGGCCTGGGTTAAGGTCCTGGGTAAAGGCCTGGACCTGGGTAAAGACCTGGGCCTGGGTTAAGGTCCTGGGTAAAGGCCTGGGCCTGGGTTAAGGTCCTGGGTACAGACCTGGGCCTGGGTTAAGGCCTGGGCCTGGGTTAAGGTCCTGGGTAAAGGCCTGGGCCTGGGTTAAGGCCTGGGCCTGGGTTAAGGCCTGGGCCTGGGTTAAGGTCCTGGGTAAAGGTCTGGGCCTGGGTTAAGGTCCTGGGTAAAGGCCTGGACCTGGGTAAAGGCCTGGGCCTGGGTTAAGGTCCTGGGTAAAGGTCTGGGCCTGGGTTAAGGTCCTGGGTAAAGACCTGGGCCTGGGTAAAGGCCTGGGCCTGGATTAAGGTCCTGGGTAAAGGCCTGGGCCTGGGTTAAGGTCCTGGGTAAAGGCCTGGACCTGGGTAAAGACCTGGGCCTGGGTTAAGGTCCTGGGTAAAGGCCTGGGCCTGGGTTAAGGTCCTGGGTACAGACCTGGGCCTGGGTTAAGGCCTGGGCCTGGGTTAAGGTCCTGGGTAAAGGCCTGGGCCTGGGTTAAGGTCTGGGCCTGGGTTAAGGTCTGGGCCTGGGTTAAGGCCTGGGCCTGGGTTAAGGTCCTGGGTAAAGGTCTGGGCCTGGGTAAAGGTCCTGGGTAAAGACCTGGGCCTGGGTAAAGGCCTGGGCCTGGATTAAGGTCCTGGGTAAAGGCCTGGGCCTGGGTTAAGGTCCTGGGTAAAGGCCTGGACCTGGGTAAAGACCTGGGCCTGGGTTAAGGTCCTGGGTAAAGGCCTGGGCCTGGGTTAAGGTCCTGGGTACAGACCTGGGCCTGGGTAAAGGCCTGGGCCTGGGTAAAGGTCCTGGGTAAAGGCCTGGGCCTGGGTAAAGACCTGGGTAAAGGTCCTGGGTAAAGGGCCTGGGTAAAGACCTGGGCCTGGGTAAAGGTCCTGGGTAAAGGCCTGGGCCTGGGTAAAGGTCCTGGGTAAAGGCCTGGGCCTGGGTAAAGACCTGGGTAAAGGTCCTGGGTAAAGGGCCTGGGTAAAGACCTGGGCCTGGGTAAAGGTCCTGGGTAAAGACCTGGGCCTGGGTAAAGGTCCTGGGTAAAGGCCTGGGCCTGGGTAAAGGTCCTGGGTAAAGGCCTGGGCCTGGGTAAAGACCTGGGTAAAGGTCCTGGGTAAAGGGCCTGGGTAAAGACCTGGGCCTGGGTAAAGGTCCTGGGTAAAGACCTGGGCCTGGGTAAAGGTCCTGGGTAAAGGCCTGGGCCTGGGTAAAGGTCCTGGGTAAAGGCCTGGGCCTGGGTAAAGGCCCGGGCCTGGGTTAAGGCCTGGGCCTGGGTTTCTATTAATCTAAAACCTGGAATAATTTTAAGATGGTCATACCAAGGATAATGTAGCTGTTTGATGTTGTATTGTAGGACCCCTGTAGGTTTAAAGATAACGTATCTATACATGTACAGCATCGCTGTTTGGGGTTTTAGACTGGGATTCTGGAAAAGCACTTTGTGACGTCATCTGCTGATGTAAAAAATAAATACTGTACATTTGATTGATTGATACAATATATGTTATATGTACAGCACCAGTCAAAGGTTTGGACACACCTACTCATTCAAGGGTTTTTCTTTATTTTTTACATACATTTTTTCACAGTTGTGGTATCTTATTCTACAATGTAGAAAATATTAAAAATGAAGAAAAACTTTTGAGTGGTATTGTATAAATTAGATGAAACATTGAATTTGGCCTTTCCGCTATGAGCCCATGAAACACATTGAACAACAGAATCAGACATGGAAAAACAGATGGTAAAAAAATATATCAAAAAGGAAGTATGTTTTGAAGTGGCTGTCCGATATCTGAGAGATATAAGAAAGTTCATTTAAAAAATGTGTGTGGATTTTTCCTACTAAAATTGACGTGGAAGTCACTTCCATTCATTTTTCGGCCTGGTACTCGGTTACCTTCAGACGAGTCGCGTAACACTTGTAGGGACGTAGAGCAAAACGGAGAACACCATTGTATTTGTGAGAGTCTCATCTTTTAACCTCTAATTCCTCCCAAACCCGGATCCGGGAGCACCCCCATCAGTAAAAAAGCTGACTAGCATAGCCTAGCATAGCGTCACAAGTAAATACTAGCATCTAAATATCATTAAATCACAAGTCCAAGACACCAGATGAAAGATACACTTCTTGTGAATCCAGCCATCATTTCTGATTTTTAAAATGTTTTACAGGGAAGACACAATATGTAAATCTATTAGCTAACCACGTTAGCAAAAGACACCACTTTTCTTACTCCACCATTTTTTTACTGCATCAGTAGCTATCACAAATTCGACCAAATAAAGATATAAATAGTCACTAACCAAGAAACAACTTTATCAGATGACAGTCTGATAACATATTTATTGTATAGCATATGTTTTGTTAGAAAAATGTGCATATTTCAGGTATAAATCATAGTTTACCATTGCAGCCACCATCACAACTCTCCCCAAAGCGACTAGAATAACTACAGAGAGCAACGTGTATTACCTAATTACTCATCATAAAACATTTCTTAAAAATACACAGCGTACAGCAATTGAAAGACACAGATCTTGTGAATCCAGACAATATTTCAGATTTTCTAAGTGTTTTACAGCGAAAACACAATATAGCATTATATTAGCTTACCCCAATAGCATACATTGATTCAAGGCAAAAATAGCGATAACGTATAAACCACCAAAAGATATAAATTTTTTCACTAACCTTCTCAGAATTCTTCAGATGACAGTCCTATAACATCATATTACACAATGCATATAGAGTTTGTTCGAAAATGTGCATATTTAGCGGCACAAATCGTGGTTATACAATGTGATTAGTGGCCAAAAATTCAAGCAATCTGTCCGCCGCCATCTTGGAGAGGCACCTATTCTAATCGAAAACTATTCATAAACTTGACTAAAAAATACAAGTTGGACAGCAAATGAAAGATAAATTAGTTCTTAATGCAATCGCTGTGTTAGATTTTTAAAATTAACCTTACTGCACAATACAGTGTGCGCCAAAGCGAGACCGCACCATAATTCATGGCGGAAATATTATTTGACATTTGTCAACATAAGTACGAATTAACAGCATAAAGACTGCTTACTATTAGCTGAGCTTCCATCAGAATCTTGGGCAAGGTGTCCTTTCTCCAGAACAATCGTCTTTGGGTTGAAAGATGTCCTCTTGTCCGGTCGAAATAGCAGCTAACGATAGCCACCAACTGGAGAGGTGTCCACCTCGTGAAAGCGCATGACAAAGAAATCCCAGAAAATCACTATAAACTGCTATAAACTGCTATAAGTCGGTTTAAATTAACTACCTTATGATGTCTTTAACACCTATAACGAATAAAAACATGACCAGAGATATAGAACTACTAAAACGAAAGCGTTTGCAGGACGCCATTGTGATGTCTTCATGCGCCAGGCGCACTGTTGAAAAGGACGGTCCTTCCGTTCCACGGTCTTATATAAGGTCCGAGATTGCGCAATCGACTCCATTCAAATTCTCACCGCTTACTGACATCTAGAGGAAGGCGTATGCAGTGCATGTAGCCCCATAGCTTGCATGGGGACTTATAAACTGACCCTAGAACAGGGACCTCGATTTCTGAAATCTCACTCCCTGACAGGAAATGTGCTGCAGAATGAGTTCTGTTTCACTCAGAAATAATTCAAACGGTTTTAGAAACTAGAGAGTGTTTTCTATCCAATAGTAATAATAATATGCATATTGTACGAGCAAGAATTGAGTACGAGGCAGTTTAATTTGGGAACTCATTTTTCCAAGATCGAAATAGCACCCCCCATAGGCTCAAGAAGTTAATGCAATCGCTGTGTTAGATTTTTAAAATGAACGTTACTGCGCAATACAGCGTGCGCTAAAGCAAGACCGCACCATAATTCATGGCGGAATTATTATTTGACATTTGTCAACATAAGTACGAATTAACAGCATAAAGACTGCTTACTATTAGCTGAGCTTCCATCAGAATCTTGGGCAAGGTGTCCTTTCTCCAGAACAATCGTCTTTTGGTTGAAAGATGTCCTCTTGTCCTGTCGAAATAGCCGCTAACGTTAGCCACCCACTGGAGAGGTGTCCAACTCGTGAAAGCGCATGACAAAGAAATCCCAGAAAATCGCAATAAACTGATCTAAACTGCTATAAGTCGGTTTAAATTAACTACCTTATGATGTCTTTAACAACTATAACGAATAAAAACATGACCGGAGATATAGAACTGCTAAAACGAAAGCGTTTGAAGGACGCCATTGTGATGTCCTCTTGCGCCAGGCGCCCAGTTGAAAAGGACGGTACTTCCGTTCCACGGTCTTATATAGGGCCCCAGATTGCGCAATCCACTCCATTCAAATTCTCCCCGCTTACTGACATCTAGAGGAAGACGTATGCAGTGCATGTAGCCCGATGGCTTACATGGGGACTTATAAACTGACCTCAGAACAGGGACCTCGATTTCTGAAATCTCACTCCCTGAAAGGAAAAGTGCTGCAGAATGAGTTCTGTTTCACTCAGAGAAATAATTCAAACGGTTTTAGAAACTAGAGAGTGTTTTCTATCCAATAGTAATAATAATATGCATATTGTACGAGCAAGAATTGAGTACGAGGCAGTTTAATTTGGGAACGAATTTATATAAAGTCGAAATGGCGCCCCCCTAGTGTCAAGAGGTTATTAACAGAGTGGTCATATTAGTTGTGTAGCCAAACCGTTTGGACACGACAGACGTTTTCGTTAAAGAACCGATGTCTCCTGATCTGACAAACAGCAATGTAGCTCTTCCACCTTCCAACACACACACACACACACACACACACACACACACACACACACACACACACACACACACACACACACACACACACACACACACACACACACACACAATACACACACAATACACACACAAAACACACACACACAACACACACACACACACACACACAATACACACGCAAAACACACACACAAAACACACACACAAAACACACACACACAACACACACACAGATGTGAAAGGCTGTTTTAGTGGATTGAGACACAGCACACAATACACAATACACACAACACACACACACACACACACTCACACTCATGGACGCACACACACACACACACACACACAAACACACAGAGAGAGAGATGCACGGACTCGCAAACACACACAACACACACCCACAACAATTACACACAAAACACACCCAATAGTGTGTTTCCTGCTCTGCCAGTAGATAAATACAGTGTGTGTCTCCTATGAGACTGATAGAATGTTCTCCATCGCTGTTGAAAGATGTTTATTTATCTTGATTTATTACAGCTTATTACAGTAGAATGATAACGTCATCCTCACATTAGCAAGTCAAATACCAAACTTGAAACATAAGACCACTTTACAAGCTCGCTGATAGCTACATAAACACACACAAACACACACGCGCGCGCGCGCACACACACACACACACACACACACACACACACACACACACACACACACACACACACACACACACACACACACACACACACACACACACACACACACACACACACACACACACACACACACACTCCTCCGTCTCTTAGAGTGTGGGAAGTTGCAGATTCATGTGAACACCATAAACCAGCTTGAACTAGAGTGTTAAAACACACACACACACACACACACACACACTGGTTGTATAAACATATAGATGTCTGTGTGAAAAGGGTTTTATTGAATATTATACGGCAGCGTATCTAATGGTAACGTGATTTATTACCTCATAGGGAGATAGAATGACCACAGACTATAGAAGAGATGGAGGATGGAGAGAGAGGGAGAGGGGGATTAGAGTAAAGAGAAGAGAGGGAGAGAAGAGAGAGAAAGAGAAGAGAGAGAAGAGAGAGAAAGAGAAGAGAGGGAGATGAGAGGGAGATGAGAGAGGGAGAGAAGAGAGGGAGAGAAGAGAGGGAGAGAAGAGAGAGAAAGAGAAGAGAGAGAGAAGAGAGAGAAAGAGAAGAGAGGAGAGAAGAGAAGAGGAGAGAAGAGAGGGAGGGAGGGAGGGAGGGAGGGAGGGAGGGAGGGAGGGAGGGAGGGAGGGAGGGAGGGAGGGAGGGAGGGAGGGAGGGAGGGAGGAGAGAAGAGAAGAGAAGAGAAGAGAAGAGAAGAGAAGAGAAGAGAAGAGAAGAGAAGAGAAGAGAAGAGAAGAGAAGAGAAGAGAAGAGAAGAGAAGAGGAGAGAGAGGAGATGGAGAGAAGAAGGAAGAGATGAGAACAGTGGGAGAGAAGAGTGGAGAAGAGAAGAGAGGAAAGAGGAGAGGGAGAGAAGAGAGAAGAGAAGGAGAGAGGAGAAGAGAAGAGAGGAGAAGAGAAGAGAGACAGAAATACACACACACAATACACACACACACATTACACACACAATACACACATGTGTGTGTGAGTGTGTACTACCAACATTATGACCCCACTGGGTCCATATCTAATGAGCCTATCAGACCCCACTGGGTCCATATCTAATGAGCCTATCAGACCCCACTGGGTCCATATCTAATGAGCCTATCAGTTAAACCCCACTGGGTCCATATCTAATGAGCCTATCAGCTACCATTATACAGTTCATTAATAAGACAACACTGTGTTGTTGGTCTGTCCTGGTCATTGGTCACGGGTGGTGGGGGTGTAATGAGAGGTTGAGGGGTTGAGGAGAGGTGGGGGGGTAGAGGGGGTGAGGAGGTCAGGGGGTGTAATGAGAGGTAGAGGGGTTGAGGAGAGGTGGGGGGGTAGAGGGGGTGAGGAGGTCAGGGGGTGTAATGAGAGGTTGAGCGGTTGAGGAGAGGTGGGGGGGTAGAGGGGGTGAGGAGGTCAGGGGGTGTAATGAGAGGTTGAGCGGTTGAGGAGAGGTGGGGGGTAGAGGGGGTGAGGAGGTCAGGGGGTGTAATGAGAGGTTGAGCGGTTGAGGAGAGAGGAGAGTCTCCTTCTCTCTCACTCTCTCTGCTCTCTCTCGCTCTCCTTCCATTTCTCTCTCACCTTCAGTTAAATCTCTCTCCTGTCTCTCTCTCAATCTCTCTCGCTCTCTCTCCTTCCATTTCTCTCTCACCTCCCCCTCTCTCTCTATCTATCTGTCTCTATCTCTTCTCTATCCTTATATCTCTCTCACCTCCCCCTCTCTCTCTATCTTTCTGTCTCTATCTCTCCTCTATCCTTCTATCTCTCTCACCTCCCCCTCTCTCTCTATCTATCTTTCTGTCTCTATCTTTCTCTATCCTTCTATCTCTCTCACCTCCCCCTCTCTCTACGTTTCTGTCTGTCCTTCCATCCATCTCTCTTTATCCTTCCCCCTCTCTCTCTCTTCCTCCTCCAGACTGTAACTCTATCTGTATTCTCCCACGTTCCCCTGAGAATTGAAAGGAACTCTATGGAGATGGTGTGTGTTCCACAGCCAGGGTCAGTTTTCTGGGTCAGATGTCTTCTGAAATGTACGGGGACTGTTGTGGAACAGTCAGATGGATGACTGTATTTAATGTTTCCATTTGAAGCAGTCATTTGATTGAAATGAGAGACGGGGCTCAACTGTGCTTATCATCAGATATGCCTTTCTCGAACCAACACGCACACACACATACACACATACACACACATACACACAAACACACGCGCATACACACATACACACACATACACACACACACACACACACACACACACACACACATACACACACACACACACGCATACACACATACACACACATACACACAAACACACACACACACACACACACACACACACACACACACACACACACACACACACACACACACACACACACACACACACACACAGACAGACAGACAAATACACGCACAAATATACAAACACACACACGCAGACACACACATGAGGTGGCAGGACATCAGGAAGCTGTAACAGTGTTATCAGTCTCTGAACAGTGGCATGACATCAGGAAGCTGTAACAGTGGGATCAGTCTCTGAACAGTGGCATGACATCAGGAAGCTGCAACAGTGGGATCAGTCTCTGAACAGTGGCATGACATCAGGAAGCTGCAACAGTGGGATCAGTCTCTGAACAGTGGCAGGACATCAGGAAGCTGTAACAGTGGGATCAGTCTCTGAACAGTGGCAGGACATCAGGAAGCTGTAACAGTGTTATCAGTCTCTGAACAGTGGCAGGACATCAGGAAGCTGTAACAGTGTTATCCGTCTCTGAACAGTGGCAGGACATCAGGAAGCTGTAACAGTGTTATCCGTCTCTGAACAGTGGCAGGACATCAGGAAGCTGTAACAGTGGGATCAGTCTCTGAACAGTGGCAGGACATCAGGAAGCTGTAACAGTGGGATCAGTCTCTGAACAGTGGCAGGACATCAGGAAGCTGTAACAGTGGGATCAGTCTCTGAACAGTGGCAGGACATCAGGAAGCTGTAACAGTGTTATCAGTCTCTGAACAGTGGCAGGACATCAGGAAGCTGTAACAGTGTTATTAGTCTCTGAACAGTGGCAGGACATCAGGAAGCTGTAACAGTGGGATCAGTCTCTGAACAGTGGCAGGACATCAGGAAGCTGTAACAGTGGGATCAGTCTCTGAACAGTGGCAGGACATCAGGAAGCTGTAACAGTGGGATCAGTCTCTGAACAGTGGCAGGACATCAGGAAGCTGTAACAGTGGGATCAGTCTCTGAACAGTGGCAGGACATCAGGAAGCTGTAACAGTGTTATCAGTCTCTGAACAGTGGCAGGACATCAGGAAGCTGTAACAGTGTTATTAGTCTCTGAACAGTGGCAGGACATCAGGAAGCTGCAACAGTGGGATCAGTCTCTGAACAGTGGCAGGACATCAGGAAGCTGTAACAGTGGGATCAGTCTCTGAACAGTGGCAGGACATCAGGAAGCTGTAACAGTGTTATCAGTCTCTGAACAGTGGCAGGACATCAGGAAGCTGTAACAGTGTTATCAGTCTCTGAACAGTGGCAGGACATCAGGAAGCTGTAACAGTGGGATCAGTCTCTGAACAGTGGCAGGACATCAGGAAGCTGTAACAGTGTTATCAGTCTCTGAACAGTGGCAGGACATCAGGAAGCTGTAACAGTGGGATCAGTCTCTGAACAGTGGCAGGACATCAGGAAGCTGTAACAGTGTTATCAGTCTCTGAACAGTTGCAGGACATCAGGAAGCTGTAACAGTGGGATCAGTCTCTGAACAGTGGCAGGACATCAGAAAACTGTAACAGTGTCATCAGTCTCTGAACAGTGGCAGGACATCAGGAAGCTGTAACAGTGTTATCAGTCTCTGGACAGTGGCAGGACATCAGGAAGCTGCAACAGTGTTATCAGTCTCTGAACAGTGGCAGGACATCAGGAAGCTGTAACAGTGTTATGAATCTCTGAACAGTGGCAGGACATCAGGAAGCTGTAACAGTGTTATCAGTCTCTGGACAGTGGCAGGACATCAGGAAGCTGCAACAGTGTTATCAGTCTCTGAACAGTGGCAGGACATCAGGAAGCTGTAACAGTTTTATCAGTCTCTGAACAGTGGCAGGACATCAGGAAGCTGTAACAGTGGGATCAGTCTCTGAACAGTGGCAGGACATCAGGAAGCTGTAACAGTGGGATCAGTCTCTGAACAGTGGCAGGACATCAGGAAGCTGTAACAGTGGGATCAGTCTCTGAACAGTGGCAGGACATCAGGAAGCTGTAACAGTGTTATTAGTCTCTGAACAGTGGCAGGACATCAGGAAGCTGCAACAGTGGGATCAGTCTCTGAACAGTGGCAGGACATCAGGAAGCTCTAACAGTGGGATCAGTCTCTGGACAGTGGCAGGACATCAGGAAGCTGTAACAGTGTTATCAGTCTCTGAACAGTGGCAGGACATCAGGAAGCTGTAACAGTTTTATCAGTCTCTGAACAGTGGCAGGACATCAGGAAGCTGTAACAGTGTTATCAGTCTCTGAACAGTGGCAGGACATCAGGAAGCTGCAACAGTGGGATCAGTCTCTGAACAGTGGCAGGAAGCGGTAACAGTGGGATCAGTCTCTTAACAGTGGCAGGACATCAGGAAGCTGTAACAGTGTTATCAGTCTCTGGACAGTGGCAGGACATCAGGAAGCTGTAACAGTGTTATCAGTCTCTGAACAGTGGCAGGACATCAGGAAGCTGTAACAGTGTTATCAGTCTCTGAACAGTGGCAGGACATCAGGAAGCTGTAACAGTGTTATCAGTCTCTGAACAGTGGCAGGACATCAGGAAGCTGCAACAGTGGGATCAGTCTCTGAACAGTGGCAGGACATCAGGAAGCTGTAACAGTGGGATCAGTCTCTGAACAGTGGCAGGACATCAGGAAGCTGTAACAGTTTTATCAGTCTCTGAACAGTGGCAGGACATTGGGAAGCTGTAACAGTGGGATCAGTCTCTGGGAGGCTAGCACTGGAGTAATATGATCAAATGTGTTGGTTCTAGTCAGGATTCTAGCAGCCGTGTTTAGCACTAACTGAAGTTTATTTAGTGCTTTATCCGGGTAGCCGGAAAGTAGAGCATTGCAGTAGTCTAACCTAGAAGTAACAAAAGCATGGATACATTTTTCTGCATCATTTTTGGACAGAAAGTTTCTGAGTTTTGCAATGTTATGTAGATGGAAAAAAGCTGTCCTTGAAACAGTCTTGATATGTTCGTCAAAAGAGAGATCAGGGTCCAGAGTAACGCTGAGGTCCTTCACAGTTTTATTTGAGACGATTTTATAACCATCAAGATTAATTGTCAGATTCAACAGAAGATCTCTTTGTTTCTTGGGACCTAGAACAAGCATCTCTGTTTTGTCCGAGTTTAAAAGTAGAAAGTTTGCAGCCATCCACTTCCTTATGTCTGAAACACAGGCTTCTAGTGAGGACAATTTTGGGGCTTCACCATGTTTCATTGAAATGTACAGCTGTGTGTCATCCGCATAGCAGCGAAAGTTAACATTATGTTTTCGAATGACATCCCCAAGAGGTCAAATATATAGTGAAAACAATAGTGGTCCTAAAACGGAACCCTAAAAGGACAGACCATTCACAGAGACAAAATAATATCTTTCCGACAGAGAAGATCTAAACCAGGCCAGAACTTGTCCGTGTAGAACAATTTGGGTTTCCAATCTCTCCAAAAGAATGTGGTGATCGAAAAAGCAGCACTAAGGTCTAGGAGCACGAGGACAGATGATAAACAGAGAGTAGCAGCAGCGTAAAACAGGGGTTTGGGGGGAAGGGGGACGGACGACACAATGCAAATAGTCCGGGTAGCAATTTGATTACCTGTTCAGGAGTCTTATGGCTTGGGGGGAAAAAGTTGTTGAGAAGCCTTTTGGTCCTAGACTTGGCACTCCGGTACCGCTTGCCATGAGGTAGTAGAGAGAACAGTCTATGACTGGGGTGGCTGGGGTCTTTGACCATTTTTAGGGCCTTCCTCTGATACCGCCTGGTATAGAGGTCCTGGATGGCAGGCAGCTTAGCCCCAGTGATGTACTGGGACGTACGCACTACCCTCTGTAGTGCCTTGCAGTCGGAGACAGAGTAAGCCTTCTTTGCAGGTAACATTTCTACTATTATGAGAAACAGCCAGATTACATTAATGTTGATGTTAAATATATGTATTGTATATGCATGGAAATAAATTATTCATCTGTTATGAATTATTATTCAGCTGTATGGATTAATTTCCTTTTTTGGTCAACAATGTGGCATTAACCTCTCTCTTGCTCCTCCGTCTACCTCTCTCTCTCTCTCTCTCTCTCTCTCTCCCTCTCTCTCTCTCTCTCTCTCTCTCTCTCTCTCTCTCTCTCTCTCTCTCTCTCTCTCTCTCTCTCTCCCTCTCTCTCTCTCTCTCTCTCTCTCTCTCTCTCTCTCTCTCTCTCTCTCTCTCTCTCTCTCTCTCTCTCTCTCTCTCTGAGTCATGGGAAAATGTAGACACATCACCTCTTGCCCTGTAATTAGTGTGTGTGTGTGTGTGTGTGTGTGATATATATCTCCTGTTCACTAAACACTGATTAGATCTGTGTCGGCTGCCACCCAAATGAAACAAACAGCCATTCATTTATTTCCTCTCTTTCCTCCTCTCCTCTTTCTGTTCCTCTCCTCCTCCTCCCATCCTCCTCTCCTCCTATTCTCCCCTTCCTGTTCCTCTCCTACTCCCCTCCTCTTCTCCACTTCCTGTTCCTCTCCTCTCCTCCCACGCTCCTCCTCTCCTCTTCCTGTTCCTCTTCCTCTTCCTGTTCCTGTTCCTCTCCTCCTCCTCCCATCCTCCTCTCCTCCTCTTCTCCCCTTCCTGTTCCTCTCCTACTCCCCTCCTCTTCCACACTTCCTGTTCCTGCTCCTCTCCTCCCACGCTCCTCCTCTCCTCTTCCTGTTACCTCTCCTCCTCTCTGCCTCCTCTCCTCTTCCTCTTCCTGTTCCTCTCCTCCTCTCCCCTCCTCTCCTCTTCCTCTTCCTGTTCCTCTCCTCCTCTCCCCTCCTCTCCTCTTCCTGCTCCTCCTCTCCTCTCCTCCTCTCCTTCTCTCCTCTCCTTCTCTCCTCCTCTCTCTTCCATTAATTCCAGTTTTTCTTCCTCCTTCTGAGAGATGTTATCATCGGCATGTTGACACACAGACACACACACACACACACACACACACACACACACACACACACACACACACACTGCTCATGGACATTGAAGTGAAATGTGTGAAATTAGTCCAACAATTTATTAGATTCGATCTCCCCCAAACTGAAGATGGGGGAGATCGAGAGAGAGAAGAAGAGGGGGAGGAGAAAGAGAGGGAGAGAAGGAGAAAGAGAGAGAGAAAAAAAAGAGAGGGAGGAGGAAGAGAGAGAGAAAAAAAGAGAGGGAGGAGAAAGAGAGAAAGAGAGAAGAAGAGGGAGGGGAAAGAGAGAAAGAGAGAAGAAGAAAGAGAGGAGAACGAGAGAGAAAAAGTGAGGGAGGAGAAAGAGAGAGAGAGAAGAAGAGAGGGAGGAGAAGGAGAGAGAGAAGAAGAAAAAGAGGAGAAAGAGAGAGAGAGAAGAAGAGAGGGAGGAGAAGGAGAGAGAGAAGAAGAAAAACAGGAGAAAGAGAGAGAGAGAAGAAGAAAAAGAGGAGAAAGAGAGAGAGAGAAAAGAGGGAGGAGAAAGAGAGAGAGAGAAGAGAAAGAGAGAGAGAGAAGAAGAGAGGGAGGGGAAAGAGAGAGAGAACTGATCATGTGCTACATTCATCTGATGCCACATTCCCCAACTTCAAACCTTCTAATTCTCAACCACACACACACACACACACACACACACACACACACACACACACACACACACACACACACACACACACACACACACACACACACACACACACACACACACACACACACACACACACACACACACAAAGTATTGTACAGCTAACCATGTGTGGATAGACAATTCAGCCCCATTCAAAATCCTATTTTCCCTAACCCCTAACCCTAACCTTAACCCAAAAACCTAACCTTAACCTTAACCCTAACCTCTACCCAAAAACCTAACCTTAACCCTAACCTTAACCCAAAAACCTAACCTTAACCTTAACCCTAACCTCTACCCAAAAACCTAACCTTAACCCTAACCTTAACCCAAAAACCTAACCTTAACCCAAAAACCTAACCTTAACCCAAAAACCTAACCTTAACCCTAAACCTAACCTTAACCCTAGCTCCTAACCCTAAAGCTCACACACACACACACACACAAACACACACACACACACACACACACACACACACACACACACACACACACACACACACACACACACACACACACACACGCACACAGTCTGTCTCTAACAAGATGAGCTTTGTTAATTGATCCTAAGCGTGAAATGATGACTGACTTGCGGTCAAACAACGAGACAGCATGCAATGGAGTGTGTGTGTGTGTGTGTGTGTGTGTGTGTGTGTGTGTGTGTGTGTGTGTGTGTGTGTGTGTGTGTGTGTGTGTGTGTGTGTGTGTGTGTGTGTGTGTGTGTGTGTGTGTGTGTGTGTGTGTGTGTGTGTGTGTGTGTGTGTAAAAGGCATAACGGATGAGTAGAGTTGAGCACTGTCCCCATGTTTATTTCCCTACAGCTTAGGGCTAATCATTCACATGTGTCTCCGAGGCCTTCTGCAGCTCTGTTGGTCAGACATCTTGTGATCAAAGTTCACACACTGTCTAGACCTAAGCCTGAGGAGGGATTTAAAACACACACACACACACACACACACACACACACACACACACACACACACACACACACACACACACACACACACACACACACACACACACACACACACACACACACACACACACTGGAATGGCAAACTACTGTATAATGATGCAGATGGTTAAATAATCTAATCTATAATAAATAATAATAAATAATAGAGAAACACAATGGGGCCTAACTAGAAAAACACTGGGGCCTAACTAGAAACACACTGGGGCCTAACTAGAAACACACTGGGACCTAACTAGAAAAACACTGGGGCCTAACTAGAAACACACTGGGGCCTAACTAGAAACACACTGGGGCCTAACTAGAAACACACTGGGGCCTAACTAGAAACACACTGGGGCCTAAATAGAAACACACTGGGGCCTAACTAGAAACACACTGGGGCCTAACTAGAAACACACTGGGGCCTAACTAGAAACACACTGGGGCCTAACTAGAAACACACTGGGGCCTAACTGGAAACACATTGGGGCCTAACTAGAAACACACTGGGGCCTAACTAGAAACACACTGGGGCCTAACTAGAAACACACTGGGGTCTAACTAGAAACACACTGGGGCCTAACTAGAAACACACTGGGGCCTAACTAGAAACACACTGGGGCCTAAATAGAAACACATTGGGGCCTAACTAGAAACACACTGGGGCCTAACTAAAAACACACTGGGACCTAACAAGAAACAAACTGGGGTCTAACTAGAAACACACTGGGGCCTAACTAAAAACACACTGGGGCCTAACTAGAAACACACTGGGGCCTAACTAGAAAAACACTGGGGCCTAACTAGAAACACACTGGGGCCTAACTAGAAACACACTGGGGCCTAACTAGAAACACACTGGGGCCTAAATAGAAACACACTGGGGCCTAACTAGAAACACACTGGGGCCTAAATAGAAACACACTGGGGCCTAACTAGAAACACACTGGGGTCTAACTAGAAACACACTGGGGCCTAAATAGAAACACACTGGGGCCTAACTAGAAACACACTGGGGCCTAACTAGAAACACATTGGGGCCTAACTAGAAACACACTGGGGTCTAACTAGAAATACACTTTGGCCTAACTAGAAACACACTGGGGCCTAACTAGAAACACACTGGGGCCTAACTAGAAACACACTGGGGCCTAACTAGAAACACACTGGGGCCTAACTGGAAACACATTGGGGCCTAACTACAAAACACACTGGGGCCTAACTAGAAACACACTGGGGCCTAACTAGAAACACACTGGGGTCTAACTAGAAACACACTGGGGCCTAACTAGAAACACACTGGGGCCTAACTAGAAACACACTGGGGCCTAAATAGAAACACATTGGGCCCTAACTAGAAACACACTGGGGCCTAACTAAAAACAGACTGGGACCTAACAAGAAACAAACTGGGGTCTAACTAGAAACACACTGGGGCCTAACTAGAAACACACTGGGGCCTAACTAGAAAAACACTGGGGCCTAACTAGAAACACACTGGGGCCTAACTAGAAACACACTGGGGCCTAACTAGAAACACACTGGGGCCTAAATAGAAACACACTGGGGCCTAACTAGAAACACACTGGGGCCTAAATAGAAACACACTGGGGCCTAACTAGAAACACACTGGGGTCTAACTAGAAACACACTGGGGCCTAACTAGAAACACACTGGGGCCTAACAAGAAACACACTGGGGCCTAACTAGAAACACACTGGGGCCTAACTAGAAACACACTGGGGCCTAAATAGAAACACAATGGGGCCTAACTAGAAACACACTGGGGCCTAACTAGAAACACACTGGGGCCTAACTAGAAACACACTGGGGCCTAACTAGAAACACACTGGGGCCTAACTAGAAACACATTGGGGCCTAACTAGAAACACACTGGGGTCTAACTAGAAATACACTGGGGCCTAACTAGAAACACACTGGGGCCTAACTAGAAACACACTGGGGCCTAACTAGAAACACGCTGGGGCCTAACTAGAAACACACTGGGGCCTAACTAGAAACAAACTGGGACCTAACTAGAAACACACTGGGGCCTAACTAAAAACACACTGGGGCCTAACTAGAAACACACTGGGGCCTAACTAGAAACACACTGGGGCCTAACTAGAAAAACACTGGGGCCTAACTAGAAACACACTGGGGTCTAACTAGAAACACACTGGGGCCTAACTAGAAACACACTGGGGCCTAACAAGAAACACACTGGGGCCTAACTAGAAACACACTGGGGCCTAACTAGAAACACACTGGGGCCTAAATAGAAACACAATGGGGCCTAACTAGAAACACACTGGGGCCTAACTAGAAACACACTGGGGCCTAACTAGAAACACACTGGGGCCTAACTAGAAACACACTGGGGCCTAACTAGAAACACACTGGGGCCTAACTGGAAACACATTGGGGCCTAACTAGAAACACACTGGGGCCTAACTAGAAACACACTGGGGTCTAACTAGAAACACACTGGGGCCTAACTAGAAACACACTGGGGCCTAAATAGAAACACATTGGGGCCTAACTAGAAACACACTGGGGCCTAACTAAAAACACACTGGGGCCTAACAAGAAACAAACTGGGGTCTAACTAGAAACACACTGGGGCCTAACTAAAAACACACTGGGGCCTAACTAGAAACACACTGGGGCCTAACTAGAAAAACACTGGGGCCTAACTAGAAACACACTGGGGCCTAACTAGAAACACACTGGGGCCTAACTAGAAACACACTGGGGCCTAAATAGAAACACACTGGGGCCTAACTAGAAACACACTGGGGCCTAAATAGAAACACACTGGGGCCTAACTAGAAACACACTGGGGTCTAACTAGAAACACACTGGGGCCTAAATAGAAACACACTGGGGCCTAACTAGAAACACACTGGGGCCTAACTAGAAACACATTGGGGCCTAACTAGAAACACACTGGGGTCTAACTAGAAATACACTTTGGCCTAACTAGAAACACACTGGGGCCTAACTAGAAACACACTGGGGCCTAAATAGAAACACACTGGGGCCCAACTAGAAACACACTGGGGCCTAACTAGAAACACACTGGGGCCTAACTAGAAACACACTGGGGCCTAACTAGAAACACACTGGGACCTAACTAGAAACACACTGGGGTCTAACTAGAAACACACTGGGGCCTAACTAAAAACACACTGGGGCCTAACTAGAAACACACTGGGGCCTAACTAGAAAAACACTGGGGCCTAACTAGAAACACACTGGGGCCTAACTAGAAACACACTGGGGCCTAACTAGAAACACACTGGGGCCTAACTAGAAACACACTGGGGCCTAAATAGAAACACACTGGGGCCTAACTAGAAACACACTGGGGCCTAAATAGAAACACACTGGGGCCTAACTAGAAACACACTGGGGTCTAACTAGAAACACACTGGGGCCTAAATAGAAACACACTGGGGCCTAACTAGAAACACACTGGGGCCTAACTAGAAACACATTGGGGCCTAACTAGAAACACACTGGGGTCTAACTAGAAATACACTGGGGCCTAACTAGAAACACACTGGGGCCTAACTAGAAACACACTGGGGCCTAACTAGAAACACACTGGGGCCTAACTAGAAACACACTGGGGCCTAACTAGAAACAAACTGGGACCTAACTAGAAACACACTGGGGCCTAACTAAAAACACACTGGGGCCTAACTAGAAACACACTGGGGCCTAACTAGAAACACACTGGGGCCTAACTAGAAAAACACTGGGGCCTAACTAGAAACACACTGGGGCCTAACTAGAAACACACTGGGGCCTAACTAGAAACACACTGGGGCCTAACTAGAAACACACTGGGGCCTAAATAGAAACACACTGGGGCCTAACTAGAAACACACTGGGGCCTAAATAGAAACACACTGGGGCCTAACTAGAAACACACTGGGGTCTAACTAGAAACACACTGGGGCCTAAATAGAAACACACTGGGGCCTAACTAGAAACACACTGGGGCCTAACTAGAAACACATTGGGGGCTAACTAGAAACACACTGGGGTCTAACTAGAAATACACTGGGGCCTAACTAGAAACACACTGGGGCCTAACTAGAAACACACTGGGGCCTAACTAGTGTCACGGCTCCTCCTCTGCAGTGCAGGGGGCGGTTCCTCCTGCAGGCAGAGGAGGGTCGTTAGTGATTGGAGCCACCTGGGCTCAGGGTATAAAACTGCTTACTAATCACCTCTCTCTCTCTCTCTCTCTGCTCCTCCAGGTATGCTCATGATTTGTTTGTTCCTTTGTAGTTTTGCATAGTTTTCACTCAGTCATGTTCACACACACTTATTCACGCACCCATGCACTTTACATACACCTTACATTATAATACTTCCACACCTCATTCCTTTTTCTTAGTTTTAAGTTAATAGTTTTGTTTATAATAAAGAACACTTTTAAATTGGCCTATACCTGTTGTTCGTGTCCCCTCATTTTTGTCACAGGCTATGAGCCGGCTTGTGACAAGTGGGGACTCGTCCGGGATAGTAGTTAATTTGGGTTAGTTTAGTTTAGTTTGCCAAATGTTTTTTTATTTGAGTGGATGTTTTGGTTGGGCCAATTTTTGTTTAAGAGAGAGTTGAGAGCCATGTGTTCTTTTGGTTCAGTTAGCTTGGTAGCTAAGCAATTCACTCTGTGTTTTTCTGGGTTTTGTTCAGGTGGGAGTCCTCTCCTGTTCAGGCATATCAGCAAGTGTCCATAGGAGGCTTGTGGTGTTTTTGTTTTAGGTGGCAGTGAACGTGGGTAGAGCATCCCTTTCCCTTTTCCCCTACATCGGCTCGGGAGCACCTCCGTGGTTATGGGAGGGCCGCCAGTTTCTGGTTGTCTTTTCCACTCCACTGGTTTTGTGTGCATAAAACCCCACCACATGTGACTGCACGAAGACCAGGGCCAGTTAGTTAGTAGTTTTGGAGGATAGTGGGGTGTGGCTCCTGTCCTTGAACCCAGATTGACAGCAGGTGAGTTGTGTTTTTTTGAGCATTTGTAATAGTTGTATTGGTTGAGGAAAATGTCTTCCATTTTGTGTAGTTTTGTTCAAGCTCCTTCAGAGGTAGCCTTAGAGTTGTGTACTAAGGAGCAGTTAATTGAAATTGCTGAACATTATCAGATTGAGATTGTTGATAAAAAAATTAAAGAGACTGTTAAAACTAGCTTAAAGCAGGGTCTTAGGGAAATGGGTGTTTTTGGCGGTCAGTCTGCTAGTAGTGAGGGTGCAAGTTTTCAGTCTAGCCCTTCATTAACTTTTGAGCAGCAGAGGGAACTGTTGCAAATGCAATTAGAGATAGAGCGATTGAGAAATGCTAATAGACCGGAAAGACTACCACAGTTTGATGTTTCACAGAATCTTCGTTTGTTGCCTAAATTTGATGAGTCAGATCCAGACACATACTTTACTTTATTTGAGCGTATTGCGGAAGCTAGAGCTTGGTCAGATTTGGACATGACTATGTTGTTGCAATGTGTACTTACAGGTAAAGCACGTGAGGCTTTTGCAGCACTGAGTGTAGCTGACAGTAAAGTTTATGCTAAAGTTAAATCAGCAGTTCTGAAGGTCTACGAGCTTGTGCCAGAGGCATATCGTCAACGTTTTCGTTACAGGAAAAAGTTAGATTCACAAACCTATTCTGAGTTTGTTTGTGATTTGACTTCTGCATTTAATCGTTGGTGTACAGCTTCTGAAGTTAGTACTTTTGAGGGTCTGTCTAATTTGATTGTGTTAGAACAGTTCAAAAATTCTGTGTCTGACCAGGTTGCTACATACATGAATGAACGTAAAGTTAAGTCTCCAAGTGATGCAGCAATCCTTGCAGATGAGTACAGGCTAACACATAAAAGCCATTTTGAGTCAAACAGTGACATGTACCATAAGAATAACTTTACTCCTAGGAATAGTAGGTCACCTTTTTTGGGGGCATCTTTCCAAAGGCCTCAGCAGAAGTTTGGGTCTGGAGGACTTAAAGCACCGGTTAATGCTAATACCTGTCGCTACTGCTTAGTTGAAGGACATTGGAAGAAAAATTGTCCTCTGCTTAAATCAAAACAGTCAGTTCAAGTTAAACCTGCTGTGATGGCAAGTCCTGTTACAGCCTCTGACCACCAGGGTGAGCTGTTTCAGCCACTAGTTGAGTTTGATTCTCAGTTTTCCCGCTGTGATTTTTCAGCCTTTATTTCAGATGGTGTAGTGTCCCTGGTAGATGGCAACCAGAATGTTAAAATCAAGATCCTAAGAGACACTGGAGCTTTAGATTCTTTTATTCTGGAATCTGTTTTGCCGTTCTCTAAAGAGTCTGATACTGGCCGTTGTGTAATGGTATGTGGTATGGGTTTAGTTCCATTCTCTTGTCCTTTACATGAAGTTACCCTAAAATGTGGTCTGGTAGAGGGTGATGTAGATGTTGGGGTTAGACCCCAGTTGCCAGTAGAGGGAGTACACATGATTTTGGGGAATGACTTGGCAGGTAGTAAGGTGTGGGCAGATGGCAAATTAAACATCTGTAAGAAGCAACCTTCAGTGTCCCCTGCAAGGGAATCTCCGGATCAGAACTGTGTGTCTCCTGAGGTATTTCCAGTTTGTGCGGTTACCCGCGCAGCCTCTCGTAAGGAGATTGAGAGTAAGCCAGAAAGTCTTGAGTTGCCAGTCAAACTCCAGACAGAACAGTTGACTAGTTCTAGAGATTCATTGATGGCTGAGCAAAAAGCCGATACTACTTTGGCTGATCTGTTTGATAAAGTGGTTCCTGATTCAGTGGTGAGGAATAGTGCTCAGTGTTATTTTCTTCTTGATGGGCTGTTGGTCAGGAAATGGGTTCCACACTATGATCAGGGTCTAGGAGAACCAGTCTTTCAAATAGTTGTACCTACTACTTTGCGAAATAAAGTGTTGCAAACTTCACATGGTGATGTGGCAGGTCATATGGGTGTTCGTAAAACTTATGATCGCATACTTCGTTATTTTTTCTGGCCACGTTTAAAGCGGGATGTATCTCAGTTTATTAAAACTTGTGATACGTGTCAGCGCACAAGCAAGCCAAATCAGGTTGTAAAGCCTGCACCGTTGTATCCAATACCAGCCGTAGGGCAACCTTTTGAGCATCTTATTATCGATTGTGTTGGGCCATTACCAAGGTCCAAGTCAGGTCATAGCTACTTATTAACTGTTATGTGTCAAGCAACCAGATATCCGGCAGCTTTTTCCTTGCGTACCATAACTTCAAAATCAGTAGTTAAAGCTTTAACTCAATTTATTTCAACATTTGGGATTCCAAAAACCATCCAGTCAGATCAAGGGTCTAACTTTACCTCTCATTTATTTGCTCAGGTTCTCAAACAGCTTAAAGTTAAACACAACAAGTCTACTGCGTTCCATGCCCAGAGCCAGGGAGCTTTGGAACGTTTTCATCAAACTTTAAAATCCTTGCTTCGTGCATATTGTACGGAACTGTCTGCCGACTGGGAGGAGGGGTTACCTTGGCTGTTACTAGCTGCTCGTGAAGTAGTGCAGGAAAGCACAGGGTTTAGCCCAAATGACTTAGTGTTTGGCCATAAGGTGCGTGGGCCTTTAGCAGTGTTGCAGGATGGTTGTTTGCCTGAGGAACCACCTCGGAACCTTATTGACTATGTAAATGGCTTTAGGTTGAAGTTGTATAGGGCTGGTGAACTAGCGAAAGAAAAACTAAAATGTTCTCAACGGAAAATGAAACTGAAATATGACGGACAGGCTGAGCTGCGTGAGTTTAGTCCCGGTGATCGGGTACTTGCTCTTCTGCCTCTTGTAAGTTCACCTTTTCAGGCAAAATACTGTGGTCCTTTCACTGTGTTGCGTAAAGTGTCAGATTTGAACTATCTTATTGAAACCCCTAGTCATAGGAAGTCCTCTAAATTATGCCATGTGAACCTGTTAAAATGTTATCACTCCCGTGATCTAAGCAAAGTTGAAGGCACTCCAGCAGTGAGGTCAGTGTTGACTGCTGCCCCAGTCCCTGCATCTTGTGGCTTTAATTTGGTGGAGGGGGGAGAAGAGGAAGTTAAAGTTTCAGATGAGGTCTTACAAGGACGGTTGAAAAACTCCCAGACTTTGCAAAACCTTGGGGTTTTGGTAGATCATTTAGACTCTGAGAAACGTGATGAATTGGTAGCTCTTATTAGAAACTACCCTGTTTTGTTTTCTGACACTCCATCGCAAACCCACTTAATTGAACATGATATAGACATCGGAGATGCTAAGCCTATCAAACAGAGATTTTATCGTGTGTCTGAGGAGAAGAGATTGAAACTGGAAACAGAGGTGCAGTATATGTTGGACAATGGTATTGCGGAGCCATGTTGTTCAAATTGGGCTTCACCCTGTCTATTGGTCAAAAAGTCTGATTCTACTTTCAGACCTTGCACTGATTATAGAAAAGTTAACAATGTTACTAAAGCAGACCTTTACCCTCTTCCTAGGATGGAGGACTGTATTGATCAAGTTGGGTCAGCAAAGTATGTTAGCAAATTTGATCTTTTAAAGGGATATTGGCAAGTACCCCTTACCAAAAGAGCTTGTGAGATTGCTGCCTTTATAACTCCATCTGGTTTGTTCTCTTATAAAGTGATGCCTTTCGGCTTGCGGAATGCTCCAGACACCTTCCAGAGGCTAATGAATCGGGTGGTCTCAGGTCTGGAAGGGTGTGCCGTGTATTTGGACGACGTGGTCGTCTACTCAGACTCCTGGGAGGAGCATGTTCGGAGAGTGCAAGGCCTGTTTGAAAGACTGGTGTGGGCCAGGTTGACTATTAATTTGGCAAAATGTGAGTTTGCCAAAGCTACAGTCACATACCTAGGCAAGGTTGTGGGTCAGGGATTTGTCTGTCCCGTGGAAGCCAAGGTTCAGGCTGTGAGGCAGTTCCCACAGCCCTCTACAAAGAAAGAACTGATGCGCTTCCTGGGAATGGCGGGGTACTACCGTGCTTTTTGAAAAAACTTTTCGGTAGTAGTGTCCCCACTGACCAATCTGTTGAAGGCCAAGGCTGAATTTATCTGGTCCACCCAGTGTCAAGAGGCATTTGATGCAGTTAAGACTCTTTTGTGTTTGGCACCTGTGTTGGCAGCACCAAATTTTGGGAAACCTTTCAAATTGCAGGTAGACGCCAGTCAAATCGGTGCTGGGGCTGTGCTTCTCCAGGAGAATGACGACAAGGTTGAGTGTCCAGTCAGTTTCTTCTCCCGGAAATTTAATAAGTATCAGAAAAACTATTCTGTAATTGAGAAGGAGGCTTTAGGTCTCATTTGGGCTTTACAGCACTTCGAGGTCTATGTTGGTTCTGGTTTGACCCCTTTAACTGTGTTCACTGACCACAACCCACTTGTTTTTCTGAGGTCCCTGCAAAACCCCAACCAGCGCCTGATGCGTTGGGCTTTGTTCTTGCAACCATTCAACGTTGATATTAGGCACATTAGTGGTAAGGATAATATCATTGCTGATGCTCTGTCCCGTGCTCCTTTAACCTAGCTTGTATCTTTTCTCTGCTGACCCCTACGGGCTGTCTGCGCCTCTTTTCTCTTAAATTGCTCCCCAGGTACCAGGGCTGCTGAGTTTGAGGGGCGGACAGTCAACTGGGGGACACGGGGCTACTGCTAGGAGCCGGGATTGGTATTTTTGTTGTTTATTTGTTTTTTGGGAAATTTGAATTATTTTGAATATGTTGGAGGAAGTTGGGTTGAGGGTGGGACCCTCATTTTAAGGAGGGGGGTGTCACGGCTCCTCCTCTGCAGTGCAGGGGGCGGTTCCTCCTGCAGGCAGAGGAGGGTCGTTAGTGATTGGAGCCACCTGGGCTCAGGGTATAAAACTGCTTACTAATCACCTCTCTCTCTCTCTCTCTCTGCTCCTCCAGGTATGCTCATGATTTGTTTGTTCCTTTGTAGTTTTGCATAGTTTTCACTCAGTCATGTTCACACACACTTATTCACGCACCCATGCACTTTACATACACCTTACATTATAATACTTCCACACCTCATTCCTTTTTCTTAGTTTTAAGTTAATAGTTTTGTTTATAATAAAGAACACTTTTAAATTGGCCTATACCTGTTGTTCGTGTCCCCTCATTTTTGTCACAGGCTATGAGCCGGCTTGTGACACTAGAAACACACTGGGGCCTAACTAGAAACACACTGGGGCCTAACTAGAAACAAACTGGGACCTAACTAGAAACACACTGGGGCCTAACTAGAAACACACTGGGGCCTAACTAGAAACACACTGGGGCCTAACTAGAAACACACTGGGGCCTAACTAGAAACACAATGGGGCCTAACTAGAAACACACTGGGGCCTAACTAGAAACACACTGGGGCCTAACTAGAAACACACTGGGGCCTAACTAGAAACACACTGGGGCCTAACTAGAAACACACTGGGGCCTAACTAGAAACACACTGGGGCCTAACTAGAAACACACTGGGGCCTAACTAGAAACACACTGGGGCCTAACTAGAAACACACTGGGGCCTAACTAGAAACACACTGGGACCTAACTAGAAACACACTGGGGTCTAACTAGAAACACACTGGGGCCTAAATAGAAACACACTGGGGCCTAAATAGAAACACACTGGGGCCTAACTAGAAACACACTGGGGCCTAACTAGAAACACACTGGGGCCTAACTAGAAACACACTGGGGCCTAACTAGAAACACACTGGGACCTAACTAGAAACACACTGGGACCTAACTAGAAACACACTGGGACCTAACTAGAAACAAATTAGAATCACACTGGGGCCTCTGTCTCTCAGAGGAGGGAGGGAGGGAGGGAGGGAGGGAGGGAGGGAGGGAGGGAGGGGAAAAAAGAAAAAAAAGAAAGAGGGGAGATGAGGACAGAATGAGGGTGAGGAAAGGAGACACTAGATAATTCAAAACGTTCCTGTGGTTCTATGGGGACAACAACCTCCTGTCTTCCACCCTTTCTCTCATCCCACCAGGAGTCATCTCCCTCTTCCGTCCCTCCTTCCATTTCTCTCCTCCTTTCATCCCTCCATCCACTCCTCTGTTGTGGTCTAGGACTGATCCCCCTCCCTCTCTCCTCCCCCTCTCACACCCCTCCCTCTCTCTCCTCCTCTCACCCCCTCTCACCCCCTCGCTCTCTCTCCTCCTCTCACCCCCCTCTCACCCCCTCCCTCTCTCCTCCTCTCCCCACTTTTCTCTCTCTCCTCTCTCCCCGCTTTTCTCTCTCTCCCCTCTCACCCAGCTCCCTCTCTCCCCTCTCACCCAGCTCCCTCTCTCCCCTCTCACCCACCTCTCTCTCCCCTCTCACCCAGCTCCCTCTCTCCCCTCTCACCCACCTCTCTCTCACCCCACTTTATTCCCCCTCCCTCTCTCCCTCTCTCTCTCTCCTCACTCACTGTGGGGTGAATCCTGGTTTAGTAAATAAGGATCTGTTTTACATTCCCAGTCCTTGGGACAATTTTCTGTTGACTGGTGGTGTGCCTCACACACACAGACACACAGACACACACACAGACACACACACACACACACACACACACACACACACACACACACACACACACACACACACACACACACACACACACATTAGGAGAGTTGAGCAAACACAGACATGGCTGAAACTTCTCCATTAGCAGATAAAACAGTTTGGATTTTAATAATCAGAGTCTCTCTCTCTGTCTCTCTCTCTGTCTCTCTCTCTCTGTCTCTCTCTCTCTCTGTCTCTCTCGCATTGTCTCTCTCCCATTGTCTCTCTCTCTGTCTCTCTCCCACTGTCTTTCAATTCAATTCAATTCAATTCAAGGGGCTTTATTGGCATGGGAAACATGTGTTAACATTGCCAAAGCAAGTGAGGTAGACAATACACAAAAGTGAAACAAACAATACAAATTAACAGTAAACATTACACATACAGAAGTTTCAAAACAATAAAGACATTACAAATGTCATATTATATATATACAGTGTTGTAACAATGTACGAATGGTTAAAGCACACAAGTTAAAATAAATAAGCATAAATATGGGTTGTATTTACAATGCTGTTTGTTCTTCACTGGTTGACCTTTTCTTGTGGCAACAGGTCACAAATCTTGCTGCTGTGATGGCACACTGTGGAATTTCACCCAGTAGATATGGGAGTTTATCAAAATTGGATTTGTTTTCGAATTCTTTGTGGATCTGTGTAATCTGAGGGAAATATGTGTCTCTAATATGGTCATACATTGGGCAGGAGGTTAGGAAGTGCAGCTCAGTTTCCACCTCATTTTGTGGGCAGTGAGCACATAGCCTGTCTTCTCTTGAGAGCCATGTCTGCCTACGGCGGCCTTTCTCAATAGCAAGGCTATGCTCACTGAGTCTGTACATAGTCAAAGCTTTCCTTAAGTTTGGGTCAGTCACAGTGGTCAGGTATTCTGCCACTGTGTACTCTCTGTTTAGGGCCAAATAGCATTCTAGTTTGCTCTGTTTTTTTGTTAATTCTTTCCAATGTGTCAAGTAATTATCTTTTTGTTTTCTCATGATTTGGTTGGGTCTAATTGTGCTGTTGTCCTGGGGCTCTGTGGGGTGTGTTTGTGTTTGTGAACAGAGCCCTAGGACCAGCTTGCTTAGGGGACTCTTCTCCAGGTTCATCTCTCTGTAGGTGATGGCTTTGTTATGGAAGGTTTGGGAATCGCTTCCTTTTAGGTGGTTGTAGAATTTAACGGCTCTTTTCTGGATTTTGATAATTAGTGGGTATCGGCCTAATTCTGCTCTGCATGCATTATTTGGTGTTCTACGTTGTACACGGAGGATATTTTTGCAGAATTCTGCATGCAGAGTCTCAATTTGGTGTTTGCCCCATTTTGTGAAATCTTGGTTGGTGAGCGGACCTCTCTCCCACTGTCTCTCTCTATCTCTCTGTCTCTCTCTCTCTCTGTCTCTCTCCCATTGTCTCTCTCTCTGTCTCGCTCTCTCTCTCTCTCTCTCTCTCTCTCCCACTGTCTCTCTCCCACTGTCTCTCTCTATCACTCTGTCTGTCTCTCTCTCTGTCTCTCTCCCATTGTCTCTCTCTCTGTCTCTCTCTGTCTCTCCCACTGTCTCTCTCTCGGTCTCTCTCTGTCTCTCTCTCTCTCTCTCTCTCTGTCTCTCTCCCATTGTCTCTCTCTCTCTGTCTCTCTCCCATTGTCTCGCTCTCTGTCTCTCTCTATGTCTCTCTCTGTCTCTCTCTGTCTCCCCCTTCCCCCCAAATCTCTCTGAACATAATCTTGTGTGTGTGCCTGTCAGCATGTTTTTGCTACAAACCCTACCATGGATGGACAAACTGTTTCCATCCCTTTCTGGGATTCAGAGAACTTTTCCTGATGAGATTGTTTTGGGAAAAGCTCCCTTAATCAATATTATTGTGTTATGGAATTCCCGAGTCGGAGCAGACGTTATGGCAACCACAGAACCCTCTTCCTGACAATGACCAGGAGTCATCCCCTTCTCCCGTCACTCCTTCCATTTCTCTGCTCCTTTCATCCCTCCTTCCACTCCTCTGCTGTGGTCTAGGACTGATCCCTCGCTCCGGAGGAATGAAATGAAACAGACCAGAGGAGGAGAACAAGTCCTTTGTTGTTTTCCTGTCATTCCATTGATGTGTTCTAGAACGTTTCCGTTGGTTCCGACAGTGACATGTATTGTGGCGGCGGCGGTAGGAAACTATTCCCCCAACTCCAGTTGATCTAAAATTACAACGGTAGACATGGTGTGTGTGTGTGTGTGTGTGTGTGTGTGTGTGTGTGTGTGTGTGTGTGTGTGTGTGTGTGTGTGTGTGTGTGTGTGTGTGTGTGTGTGTGTGTGTGTGTGTGTGTGTGTGTGTGTGTGTGTGTGTGTGTGTGTGTGTGTGTGTGTGTGTGTGTGTGTGTGTGTGTGTGTGTGTGTGTGTGTGCGCGCGTGTGTGCCAGTGGCGTTCGGTACTGTTTAAGATCAGGGAGGACCATAATGTATTGTATGAGCTTGGCCTTATTTCCTCTACAGCATATTGGATGACTGTCATTCATATTCTAATCAACCAGCTCAAGTTTCAAGTTGTATTAGTCGTATGTTCCCGGGATGGTAAATATCTATGTTCCCGGGATGGTAAAATTCTATGTTCCCAGGATGGTAAATATCTATGTTCCCGGGATGGTAAATATCGTCCAACTAAATGCTGACTAGCTGATTCCCTCTGGACAACGTGCAACAACGATAAGAAATAGTTGAAAACTAAATAAGAATACAATCATAAAGTAAATGTCTCAGTAGAATAGAAAAAACATTTCAGCATCATTACAGGAAAGTACAATACAGGAAGGAACATCTTATAGTCCAATATTTACACCTGTATTGGAGGAGGGGGGTGGGGGACAGTGTATATATTGAGCAGTATGATAGGAGTCTAGTAGCATCAGTTGTGATGTGTGAAGAGGGGAATGGGGACCGTGTAAATATTCAAGTGTTCAGCAGTCTGAAGGCTTGTAGATAGATACTGTCTCTGAAGGCTTGTAGATAGATACTGTCTCTGAAGGCTTGTAGATAGATACTGTCTCTGAAGGCTTGTAGATAGATACTGTCTCTGAAGGCTTGTAGATATAAACTGTCTCTGAAGGCTTGTAGATAGATACTGTCTCTGATGGCTTGTAGATAGATACTGTCTCTGATGGCTTGTAGATAGATTCTGTCTCTGATGGCTAGTAGATAGATTCTGTCTCTGATGGCTTGTAGATAGATACTGTCTCTGAAGGCTTGTAGATAGATACTGTCTCTGAAGGCTTGTAGATAGATACTGTCTCTGAAGGCTTGTAGATAGATACTGTCTCTGATGGCTTGTAGATAGATACTGTCTCTGAAGGCTAGTAGATAGATACTGTCTCTGATGGCTTGTAGATAGATACTGTCTCTGAAGGCTTGTAGATATAAACTGTCTCTGAAGGCTTGTAGATAGATACTGTCTCTGAATTGTAGATATAAACTGTCTCTGAAGGCTTGTAGATAGATACTGTCTCTGAAGGCTTGTAGATAGATACTGTCTCTGAAGGCTTGTAGATATAAACTGTCTCTGAAGGCTTGTAGATAGATACTGTCTCTGAAGGCTTGTAGATAGATACTGTCTCTGATGGCTTGTAGATATAAACTGTCTCTGATGGCTTGTAGATAGATACTGTCTCTGAAGGCTTGTAGATATAAACTGTCTCTGCTGGCTTGTAGATAGATACTGTCTCTGATGGCTTGTAGATAGATACTGTCTCTGATGGCTTGTAGATAGATACTGTCTCTGATGGCTTGTAGATAGATACTGTCTCTGATGGCTTGTAGATAGATACTGTCTCTGATGGCGTGTAGATAGATACTGTCTCTGATGGCTTGTAGATAGATACTGTCTCTGATGGCTTGTAGATAGATACTGTCTCTGATGGCTTGTAGATAGATACTGTCTCTGATGGCATGTAGATATAAACTGTCTCTGATGGCTTGTAGATATAAACTGTCTCTGATGGCTTGTAGATAGATACTGTCTCTGATGGCTTGTAGATAGATACTGTATCTGATGGCTTGTAGATAGATACTGTCTCTGAAGGCTTGTAGATAGATACTGTCTCTGATGGCTTGTAGATAGATACTGTCTCTGAAGGCTTGTAGATATAAACTGTCTCTGATGGCTTGTAGATAGATACTGTCTCTGATGGCTTGTAGATAGATACTGTCTCTGATGGCTTGTAGATAGATACTGTCTCTGATGGCTTGTAGATAGATACTGTCTCTGATGGCTTGTAGATAGATACTGTCTCTGATGGCTTGTAGATATAAACTGTCTCTGATGGCTTGTAGATAGATACTGTCTCTGATGGCTTGTAGATAGATACTGTCTCTGAGACCTGTTTGTATTAGATCTCATGCTCTGATACCATCAGCAAGACGGTAAGGGAGAGAACAGCTCGTGGCTGGGGGGGACATCAAGACGGTAAGGGAAGGAACAGCTCATGGCTGGGGGGGGGACAGCAAGACGGTAAGGGAGAGAACAGCTCGTGGCTGGGGGGGACAGCAAGACGGTAAGGGAGAGAACAGCTTGTGGCTGGGGGGGACAGCAAGACGGTAAGGAGAGAACAGCTCGTGGCTGGGGGGGCAGCAAGACGGGAAGGGAGAGGGAGAGAAAAGCTTGTGGCTGGGGGGGGCAGCAAGACGGTAAGGGAGAGAACAGCTCGTGACTGGGGGGGGGGGGGGGCAGCAAGACGGTAAGGGAGAGGGAGAGAAAAGCTTGTGGCTGGGGGGGGCAGCATGACGGTAAGGGAGAGGGAGAGAAGAGCTCGTGACTGACGGGGGAAGCAGCAAGACGGTAGAGAGAGAACAGCTTGAGGCTGGGGGGGGGTCATTAGACGGTAAGGGAGAGAACAGCTCGTGACTGGGGGGGGGGGGGGGGGGACAGCAAGGTGGTAAGGAGAGAACAGCTCGTGACTGGGGGGGGGGGCAGCAAGATGGTAAGGGAGAGAACAGCTCGTGACTGGGGGGGGGGGGGACAGCAAGGTGGTAAGGAGAGAACAGCTCGTGACTGGGGGGGGGGACAGCAAGACGGTAAGGATAGAACAGCTCGTGACTGGGGGGGCAGCAAGACGTTAAGGGAGAGGGAGAGAACAGCTCATGGCTGGGGGGGGGCAGCAAGACGTTAAGGGAGAGAACAGCTCATGGCTGGGGGGGCAGCAAGACGTTAAGGGAGAGGGAGAGAACAGCTTGTGGCTGGGAGGGGGCAGCAAGACGGTAAGGGAGAGAACAGCTCGTGGCTGGGGGGGGCAGGAAGATGGTAAGGGAGAGAACAGCTCGTGGCTGGGGGGGGCAGGAAGATGGTAAGGGAGAGGGAGAGAACAGCTTGTGGCTGGGGGGGGGGGCAGGAAGATGGTAAGGGAGAGAACAGCTCGTGACTGGGGGGGGCAGCAAGACGGTAAGGGAGAGGGAGAGAACAGCTTGTGGCTGGGGGGGGGCAGCAAGACGGTAAGGGAGAGAACAGCTCGTGGCTGGGGGGGGCAGGAAGATGGTAGAGAGAAAACAGCTTGTGGCTGGGGGGGACAGCAAGATGGTAAGGGAGAGAACAGCTCGTGGCTGGGGGGGGCAGCAAGACGGTAAGGAGAGAACAGCTTGTGGTTGGGGGGGGGAAGCAAGACGGTAAGGGGAGAACAGCTCATGGCTGGGGGGGTGTGTGGGGTCCTTGATGATGCTGTGTGCCTTCCTCACCGTGATGTACTGGGCCGTCTTCACCACCTGCTGGAAGGAGTTGTGGTCGTGGACGGAGTAGTTCCCGTAAAAGGCCGTGATGCAACCGGTAAGAACACTCTCGACGCTGCAGAAGTAGTATTTAAGAGGACCCGGGGCAGCGTTTCAAATGTCTTCAGCAGCCTTAGGAAGTAGAGACGCTGCTGCGCCCTCTTGACAAGAGTGGTGGTATTGTTGCTCCATGATGTGGACGCCAAGGAACTTAAAACTTGTGACTCTCTCTACTATATATCCATTGATGGGGATCAGGGCACGTTCCCTCCTCTGGTTCCTTAAGTCAACAATGGACTCTTTTGTTTTGCTGATGTTGAGGGAGAGGTTGTTGTCATGACACCACAATACCAGTTCAATTATCGCCTCCCTCTAGGCTGACACGTCGTTGTTGGTTATCAGGCCTACAATTGTGGTATCGTCAGCAAACTTGACGATGGAGTTGGTGTTTTGCGCAAAGTCATGCAGTCGTTCGTGAACAGGGAGTAGAGCAGAGGACTGAGGACACACCCCTGGGGGGGGGCCCTGTGTTTAGAGTCAGTGTGGAGGAGGTGTTGATGCCAATCCTCACAGCCTGTGGTCTGACCATCAGGAAGTCCAGGATCCAGTTGCAGAGGGTTGTGTCCAGACCCAGGGCTCAGAGCTTGGTGTTGAGCTTGGAGGGAACACTAGTGTTGAATGCTGAACTGTAGTCAATGAACAGCATTCTCACATAGGAGTTCCTCTTGTCCAGATGAACAGCATTCTCACATAGGAGTTCCTCTTGTCCAGATGAACAGCATTCTCACATAGGAGTTCCTCTTGTCCAGATGAACAGCATTCTCACAGAGGAGTTCCTCTTGTCCAGATGAACAGCATTCTCACATAAGAGTTCCTCTTGTCCAGATGAACAGCATTCTCACATAGGAGTTCCTCTTGTCCAGATGAACAGCATTCTCACAGAGGAGTTCCTCTTGTCCAGATGAACAGCATTCTCACATAAGAGTTCCTCTTGTCCAGATGAACAGCATTCTCACATAGGAGTTCCTCTTGTCCAGATGAACACCATTCTCACATTGCTGTTCATCTGGACAAGAGGACCTCCTATGTGAGAATGGTGTTCATCTGGACAAGAGGAACTCCTCTGTGAGAATGCTGTTCATCTGGACAAGAGGAACTCCTTTCTCACATTGCTGTTCATCTGGACAAGAGGACCTCCTTTCTCACATAGGAGTTCCTCTTGTCCAGATGAACACCATTCTCACAGAGGGGGTCCTCTTGTCCAGATGAACAGCATTCTCACAGAGAAGTTCCTCTTGTCCAGATGAACACCATTCTCACAGAGGACTTCCTCTTGTCCAGATGAACAGCATTCTCACAGAGGAGTTCCTCTTGTCCAGATGAACACCATTCTCACAGAGGACTTCCTCTTGTCCAGATGAACAGTTTTCTCACGGAGGAGTTCCTCTTGTCCAGATGAACAGCATTCTCACAGAGGAGTTCCTCTTGTCCAGATGAACAGCATTCTCACGGAAGAGTTCCTCTTGTCCAGATGAACAGCATTCTCACAGAGGTGTTCCTCTTGTCCAGATGTGTTACGGCCGTGTGACAGGCGATATAAATGGCATCTTCCATGGATCTGTTGGAGCGGTAGCTAAATTGCAGTGGGTCCAGTGTGGATCCGTTGGAGCGGTAGCTAAATTGCAGTGGGTCCAGTGTGGATCCGTTGGAGCGGTAGCTAAATTGCAGTGGGTTCAGTGTGGATCTGTTGGAGCGGTAGCTAAATTGCAGTGGGTCCAGTGTGGATCTGTTGGAGTGGTAGATAAATTGCAGTGGGTCCAGTGTGGATCTGTTGGAGCAGTAGGCTAATTGCAGTGGGTCCAGTGTGGATCCGTTGGAGCGGTAGCTAAATTGCAGTGGGTCCAGCGTGGATCCGTTGGAGTGGTAGATAAATTGCAGTGGGTCCAGTGTGGATCTGTTGGAGCGGTAGATAAATTGCAGTGGGTCCAGTGTGGATCCGTTGGAGCGGTAGCTAAATTGCAGTGGGTCCAGTGTGGATCTGTTGGAGCGGTAGCTAAATTGCAGTGGGTCCAGTGTGGATCTGTTGGAGTGGTAGATAAATTGCAGTGGGTCCAGTGTGGATCTGTTGGAGCAGTAGGCTAATTGCAGTGGGTCCAGTGTGGATCCGTTGGAGCGGTAGCTAAATTGCAGTGGGTCCAGTGTGGATCTGTTGGAGCGGTAGCTAAATTGCAGTGGGTCCAGCGTGGATCCGTTGGAGTGGTAGATAAATTGCAGTGGGTCCAGTGTGGATCTGTTGGAGCGGTAGATAAATTGCAGTGGGTCCAGTGTGGATCTGTTGGAGCGGTAGATAAATTGCAGTGGGTCCAGTGTGGATCTGTTGGAGCGGTAGATAAATTGCAGTGGGTCCAGTGTGGATCTGTTGGAGCAGTAGGCTAATTGCAGTGGGTCCAGTGTGGATCCGTTGGAGTGGTAGATAAATTGCAGTGGGTCCAGTGTGGATCTGTTGGAGCGGTAGATAAATTGCAGTGGGTCCAGTGTGGATCTGTTGGAGCAGTAGATAAATTGCAGTGGGTCCAGTGTGGATCCGTTGGAGCGGTAGCTAATTGCAGTGGGTCCAGTGTGGATCTGTTGGAGCGGTAGATAAATTGCAGTGGGTCCAGTGTGGATCTGTTGGAGTGGTAATTAAAGTGGGTCCAGTGTGGATCCGTTGGAGTGGTAATTAAAGTGGGTCCAGTGTGCCTGGCATGCTGGCCTCGATGTGGGCCATGACCAGCCTCTCGAAGCACTTCATGATGACAGAGGTGAGCGCGACCTGGGGGAATTGTCATTTGGGCATGTCACCTCGTTTTTCTTGGGCACTGGGACGATGGTGGACTTAAAGCAGGTGGGGACTACACCCTGGGACAGGGAAATATTGAAGATGTCTGAGAAGAAGCCCGCTAGCTGGGCAGCACACGGCCAATGATGCCATCTGGACCGGCAGCTTGGTGAGCATTCGCTCTTTTGAGAGTTTTTCCTCACTTCAGCCTCAGATAGTGAAAGCACCTGGTCGTCTGGAACAACAAGTCTTCCTGGTATTGTCTTCCTGGTATTGTCTTCCTGGTATTGTTTGCCTCTAAATGAACATAGAATGTGTTAAGCTCGTCTGGGAGAGAGGCTTCTGTGGGCACCGCACAGCTGGATTTTCCATGTGTAGTCTGTGATAGTCTGTAGTCCTTGCCACATGCAACGCAAGTCTGAGTGGTCGAACATCAATTCAAGTTTAAGTTTGTATTGTCTTTCTGTGTCCCTAAGGAATTTGCGGAGCTTGTACCTGCTTGCCTTGTATGGGGCGCGTGAGATTGAATGCTGCAGTACGGGCTCTCAGCATTGTATGGATATCTCCGTTTATCCATGGTTTTTGGTTGGGATATGTCCGGATTGTTATTGTGTGAACAACGTCATCAACACATTTCCTAATGAAGCCTGTGACTGACGATGTATATTCCTCATTGTTGGTGGATGAGTCCTGGATGGATGATTCTATGAATATATTCCAATCAGTACTCTCAAAACAATCCTGCAGCATTGAGTCTGCCTCATCTGTACAGCGCCTCACTATGTTGTGTTGTCTCTCTTGTTGTGACGTGTTTTGTCCTATATTCTTTATTTTTTTATTTTTTTATCCCAGTCTCCGTCCCCGCAGAAGTTATTTAGCCTTTTGGTAGGCCGTCATTGTAAATAAGAATTTGTTCTTAACTGACTTGCCTAGTTGAATAAAGGTTAAATAGAAATATATAAAAATACATTCTCTGTGTTGGTGGCTCCCTCTTGAGTTGGTGCTTGTAGGTGAGGAGTAGAAACGGAGATGTGATCTAATTGGCCAAAATGGGGTCGGGGATGTCTTTGTACGCATTGCGGATGTTTGTGTATACATGGTTAAGCATGTTAGTGATATTTTGGGGGAAAATTGTTTTAGATGGTCTTGGTTAAAGTCCCCCGCGACAATAAAGACTGTTTCCAGGTGAGAGGATTCTTACTAGTTAATCATCTTGAACAGTTTGATGAGTGCAACCTTTGTGTTTTCTTGTGGCGGTGTGTAACATTGATAAGTTTAGGCTACTACAGGATACTTGAATTTTCCCTGTACCCATCATGAGATTGCTACTACCTAGCCTGTAGGTCGAGAGACAAATTGGAGTGATCAAGGTGACAGACAGTGACACGTTCAATACCGACTTGAACACTCTTGACTGCATCTAGCTTATCTGGGTTGTAATCATTAGCCCAAACAGTTGCAAAATGCTTAATTTTGGCAACTAAAATTAGAGTTTCTAATGGTCAAATTCAGGTAAGTTTAAGAAACGTTTTACAACAGGATCAGCAGAATGAATACACCCCTGATCGCCGGAACACACAGTTCACTTTCATAGCAGCCACGTAAAGGTCTACAGCATAATCACTTTGCATGTTCTATAATTCATTCTCCCATCTACATGCTCTCCTCCTCTCACCTTTTCCCTTCGCTTGTGGACTTCAGTGCACAAAACAACAGCTGTCTCTGACCAGGCAAAAAAAACTCTCCAAGCCAAAACTTCATATCATAACCGCTAACCGCTACACAGCCTACACCATTGTCACCATATTAGCTAACGACATAGTCAAAATAGCTACGACGTTAGTAAACCCATAATCCAATCCATGTGTACAATCACACAGTACAGTGTACAGAAAGCAGTTTAGCAGTTACACCACCGGGCCATTGTGGAAATGCATTAATAAAACCGAAAATTACATTGACTTGGAAGAGTTGCAGAGTTGGTTAACCTTAGCCAGCTAGCTAACATAAATAGCATTCTCTCTGTTTGAGTCAGGTTGTTGAGTAGGCTAAATTAGCTGCATTAGCTAGCTAAGTAAGTGAAACTAAAAGGAATATAAAAATATTACGAAATCTAGCTAGCTCTGCTGTGTTTACTTAATTTTTTGAAGAAATGAATTTGTTCAAAACTGTTAAACTATTGTCTTTCTCTCTTTGAGTCAACTACTCACATTTTATGCACTGCAGTACTAGCTAGCTGTAGCTTATGCTTTCACTACTGGATTTATTCTCTGATCCTGTGATTGGATGGACAACATGTCAGTTCATGCTGCAAGAGCTCTGATAGGTTGGAAGTCGCCATAATTACTGTGTAAGTCTATGGAAGGGGGTGAGAACCATGCACCTCCTAGATTTTGTGTTAAAGTCAATATACCCGGAGGAGGATGGAAGCTAGCTGTTCTCCGGCTACACCATGGTGCTACCCTAGAAGGTGCTGTTGTGGATACTTTTTTGACTTAACCTTTATTTAACTAGGCAAGTCAGTTAAGAACAAATTATTACTTACAATGACGGCCTAACCCTATTTAAAATGACGGCCTACCCCGGCCAAACCCTGGGGCAGCCCTATGGGACTCCCAATCACATCCGGTTGAGGAAGCCGCACGGAATCAAACCAGGGTCTGTAGTGACGCCTCTAGCACTTAGATGAGGTGCCTTAGACCGCTGCGCCACTCTGTAAACCTTCATTGCAAAACAGTGAGTTTTAATCACTTATTTGATGACATGTGAATATAATTAGTATAGCTTATTCTTCAAAGGATCACTTTTTTAATGTTTCACTATTTTCATTTTTTCAGATTTTTTCAAATTAAATTCACTGAGTAGGGTGGTCCTCCCCTTCCTCCTCTGAGGAGCCTCCACTGGTGCGTGCTTGCGTAAGAGTGTGTATGTGTGTGTGCGTGTGTGTGTGTGTCTGTGTGCACATGGGTGCACGTGTGTATTGCCATGTTACTGTACTTGCCATGTTGCTGTATTTGCCATGTTACTGTACTTGGATTCTATTAGCAGTAATACATCAGCTCAGAGGGGGTGGAGACATCCAGGGAAAAGTCCCCACATCAGACTCGGAAAACCATGACCTTGATCCGGGAATTTTGGAACGTTGTGGAGATAACACCAGAGGAGGAGAAGATAACACCAGCGGAGGAGAAGATAACACCAGAGGAGGAGAAGATAACACCAGAGGAGGAGAAGATAACACCAGAGGAGGAGAAGATAACACCAGAGGAGGAGAAGATAACACCAGAGGAGGAGAAGATAACACCAGAGGAGGAGAAGATAACACCAGAGGAGGAGAAGATAACACCAGAGGAGGAGAAGATAACACCAGAGGAGGAGAAGATAACACCAGAGGAGGAGAAGATGAGAGAGAGAGAGAGAGGAGGAGAAGATGAGAGAGAGAGAGAGAGAGAGAGAGAGAGAGAGAGAGAGAGAGAGAGAGAGAGAGAGAGAGAGAGAGAGAGAGAGAGAGAGAGAGAGAGAGAGAGAGAGAGAGAGAGAGAGAGAGAGAGAGAGAGAGAGAGAGAGAGAGAGAGAGAGAGAGAGAGAGAGAGAGAGAGAGAGAGAGAGAGACAGAGAGACAGACAGACAGACAGACAGACAGACAGACAGACAGACAGACAGACAGACAGACAGACTAGATCCCAGCCGTGGTCCATCCCACATCACAGTGTATCTGTTATTAGCTCTTTAGTCGGTACATCACATCCATTATACATGAACCTCCACACACACACACACAGGGTGTGTATTTGAACAGATTTAATGCTGTCGGGCTGTTTGTGTGTGTGTGTGTTTGTGAGGATTTAATTCCTCTGGTATTCAGTGGTGAGCAGTCTGGAGCTTTGAAGACAGGTCAGCTCTTCTCTTTGTCCTTGTCCTTGAATAAGGGAGGAGGGAAGAGTGGGAAGAGGAGAGGGAGGAGAAACACAAACCAAAAACGTAACGTTAACATCAGACACATACAACCTTCAAGGGGTTGATTTGGTAGATTTTTAAAGATTTTTTTTCACATCTGTGTCTGTGTCTGTTTGTGTGTGTGTGTGTGTGTGTGTGTGTACGTGTGTGTGTTGTACGCTTCACAGATCGGCTGTGAAAAAGTTGCTCAGACAAGCACTTTATTGTTGAAGAGGAAACATTCCACAGACCACTAGATTTGAAACCATGTTTGCTGGCACAACTACACTGGTAGTGTGTGTGTGTGTGTGTGTGTGTGTGTGTGTGTGTGTGTGTGTGTGTGTGTGTGTGTGTGTGTGTGTGTGTGTGTGTGTGTGTGTGTGTGTGTGTGTGTGTGTGTGTGTGTGTGTGTGTGTGTGTGTGTGTGTGTGATCTGTCATCTCCTCTGGTTGGCAGCACTACATACGCGCCGCTGTCATGCGCTGCTCCAACATCTGTCTGCAAGGAACCGCGGCCGCCAACATTCCAGAGCGCAGAACAGAACATCGCGACGTTCCAACCGAGGCAACTATTATCTCCCCGAGCTACAAATTCACCTATTTATACATGTATTAGTTAATTCACATTTTCATAGTAAACTTATTTTGGATAAATTATTATGCATACAATGATAGTTGAGACAAATGTATAATAATAATTTGCTGTACTGTAGATTTATTTTGATTGACAACGGAAGTCTTCCAAGTGCCCGGCCCGCCTCTTGCTCCTGGGTCACGCCCAAACAGAGTGCGCTCAGAGCGGCTAGTGGCTGGAAAGGAGACTAGTCCCGCCTACAGGCGTGGTTCTCTCCCTCTGGTAGCTGCCGTTGGAACTAACCATAGGTTAGAATGGAACAGTCCAGTAATCTAGAGAGAGACAGAGTGAGAGAGTGAGAGAAGCAAACCAGGATGAACAGCCAGATGTCTCCCTAGTCTGTGAGTTTTGTCGCAGTGGAATAGACGTGCACTTTTATTGTCAATGCTTGTACTGCTCGCCATTGTATGGGATTATAAACGGTCTATTTTAGATTTGTAAACGTGTAGCAAGATGTCAAAAGGCGTCTGGAGGAAGCGCGCCCTCTCCACGACTGGAGAAGCCTTGTTCACCTGCCTCGTGATGATGTTTCTTCTCGTCGCCGTTCTCAAACACCGGGGGACTCTCGTGGAGGAAGGTTCCACCGGGAGAGAGTTCGGGACTCGCTCCCTGCAAAGTTTAAACAGCATGAATAATAATGACAAAACTGTTAACCAAGCTCCAGCCGAGGATCGGGTCGGGGAGAAATGTCAGGCTACCCAGGTCAAGGGTTTCTCAGCGTACTTCAGTGAGTTGAGTCGGGGGAAGCGGGCGGTGGAGCACAGAGCGGTGAAGGCTAGTGATCCTACACCGGTGGAGGAGCTCAGTCCGGCGGATGTGTTCATAGCGGTGAAAACCACCAAGAAATACCACCACACCAGGCTGGACCTACTGCTGGACACGTGGATCTCTACAAACATGCTACAGGTAATACGAAAAACGTTACACTTACAGGAATGAGGTGCCTTGCTCAAGGACCTAGTCGGCTCTGCGGTTTGAACCAGCACCCGTTCGATTATAACGCTCTGAACTGCCAGGCTAGCCTATATGGACACGTTGCTATTGTTGTTGTTTGTGAAATTAAATGACCAATTATTCTAAACATGCAACAGGTGATAGGACAAATACTATATTTTTTTAAGAGGAAAACGGAAGAAAAACTAGTTTGAATAATTACACAGAAATATAAACACACACAAGTTACTGGCATTATATTACCAATGCATCTAAAGTCTGTCCGAGGCAACGGAACATGTCATGGTTGCTAGGCTACAGGGATAATTAGGCTAAACTGTAAGTAGCGGAGACTCAACTCGAGCAGAGGGAAGTTTCACAATAACAACACTTTTCTTACTAGCACCTGACTTTACTGATAACAGCTTTATTTAGGACAGTTTGACTTACTGTGATCTGTGTTTGTCCTAGTCTACCCATAGCTACTGTATTGAGGATAGTTTAACTTACTACAGTATGACTGTGATGTGTGTTTATCCTAGTCTACCCATAGCTACTGTATTGAGGATAGTTTAACTTACTACAGTATGACTGTGATCTGTGTTTATCCTAGTCTGCCCATAGCTACTGTATTGAGGATAGTTTAACTTACTACAGTATGACTGTGATATGTGTTTATCCTAGTCTGCCCATAGCTACTGTATTGAGGATAGTTTAACTTACTACAGTATGACTGTGATGTGAGTTTATCCTAGTCTACCCATAGCTACTGTATTGAGGATAGTTTAACTTACTACAGTATGACTGTGATATGTGTTTATCCTAGTCTGCCCATAGCTACTGTATTGAGGATAGTTTAACTTACTACAGTATGACTGTGATATGTGTTTATCCTAGTCTGCCCATAGCTACTGTATTGAGGATAGTTTAACTTACTACAGTATGACTGTGATATGTGTTTATCCTAGTCTGCCCATAGCTACTGTATTGAGGATAGTTTAACTTACTACAGTATGACTGTGATATGTGTTTATCCTAGTCTACCCATAGCTACTGTATTGAGGATAGTTTAACTTACTACAGTATGACTGTGATATGTGTTTATCCTAGTCTACCCATAGCTACTGTATTGAGGATAGTTTAACTTACTACAGTATGACTGTGATGTGTGTTTATCCTAGTCTACCCATAGCTACTGTATTGAGGATAGTTTAACTTACTACAGTATGACTGTGATGTGTGTTTGTCCTACTCTACCCATAGCTACATTAGGATGAGAACTTTACTCTAATCAAAATGTAGTTAAAACAACATGGTGTATGCTACAGTTTTAGTGAGCCTACCAATGCATCTGCATTCATCAGAAAGCTTCACGGTGTATGTTCCCAGGGGTAACCCCGAGAAACCCCAAACCCTCCTCTCCCTGAAATACCCCTTCGACACGATTAGTTACGCCGGCTCACTTTCATTGCCTCCACGCTCTGCCCAAAGCGCGAGACAGTCAGACGTAAACCTGTAAAGTTAAACTGGAGCCGATGAAGATTACTCCCGGTAGGCAGATCAGAGGACGTAGGAGACGAAGGAATGAAAACGGAGAAGAGCTGATCTACAACAGACTGGTAGAACTATGTCCTTATAGAGGATACTATATAATGTCATCATAGAGCTGATCTACAACAGACTGGTAGAACTATGTCCTTATAGAGGATACTATATAATGTCATCATAGAGCTGAACTACATCAGACTGGTAGAACTATGTCCTTATAGAGGATACTATATAATGTCATCATAGAGCTGATCTACAACAGACTGGTAGAACTATGTCCTTATAGAGGATACTATATAATGTCATCATAGAGCTGAACTACATCAGACTGGTAGAACTATGTCCTTATAGAGGATACTATATAATGTCATCATAGAGCTGATCTACAAGAGACTGGTAGAACTATGTCCTTATAGAGGATACTATATCATGTCATCATAGAGCTGAACTACATCAGACTGGTAGAACTATGTCCTTATAGAGGATACTATATAATGTCATCATAGAGCTGATCTACAACAGACTGGTAGAACTATGTCCTTATAGAGGATACTATATAATGTCATCATAGAGCTGATCTACATCAGACTGGTAGAACTATGTCCTTATAGAGGATACTATATAATGTCATCATAGAGCTGATCTACAACAGACTGGTAGAACTATGTCCTTATAGAGGATACTATATAATGTCATCATAGAGCTGATCTACAAGAGACTGGTAGAACTATGTCCTTATAGAGGATACTATATAATGTCATCATAGAGCTGATCTACAACAGACTGGTAGAACTATGTCCTTATAGAGGATACTATATAATGTCATCATAGAGCTGATCTACAACAGACTGGTAGAACTATGTCCTTATAGAGGATACTATATAATGTCATCATAGAGCTGAACTACATCAGACTGGTAGAACTATGTCCTTATAGAGGATACTATATAATGTCATCATAGAGCTGATCTACAACAGACTGGTAGAACTATGTCCTTATAGAGGATACTATATAATGTCATCATAGAGCTGATCTACAACAGACTGGTAGAACTATGTCCTTATAGAGGATACTATATAATGTCATCATAGAGCTGATCTACAACAGACTGGTAGAACTATGTCCTTATAGAGGATACTATATCATGTCATCATAGAGCTGAACTACATCAGACTGGTAGAACTATGTCCTTATAGAGGATACTATATAATGTCATCATAGAGCTGATCTACAACAGACTGGTAGAGCTATGTCCTTATAGAGGATACTATATAATGTCATCATAGAGCTGATCTACAACAGACTGGTAGAACTATGTCCTTATAGAGGATACTATATAATGTCATCATAGAGCTGATCTACAAGAGACTGGTAGAACTATGTCCTTATAGAGGATACTATATAATGTCATCATAGAGCTGATCTACATCAGACTGGTAGAACTATGTCCTTATAGAGGATACTATATAATGTCATCATAGAGCTGATCTACATCAGACTGGTAGAACTATGTCCTTACAGATGATACTATATAATGTCATCATAGAGCTGATCTACAAGAGACTGGTAGAACTATGTCCTTATAGAGGATACTATATAATGTCATCATAGAGCTGATCTACAAGAGACTGGTAGAACTATGTCCTTATAGAGGATACTATATAATGTCATCATAGAGCTGATCTACAACAGACTGGTAGAACTATGTCCTTATAGAGGATACTATATAATGTCATCATAGAGCTGATCTACAAGAGACTGGTAGAACTATGTCCTTATAGAGGATACTATATAATGTCATCATAGAGCTGATCTACATCAGACTGGTAGAACTATGTCCTTATAGAGGATACTATATAATGTCATCATAGAGCTGATCTACAAGAGACTGGTAGAACTATGTCCTTATAGAGGATACTATATAATGTCATCATAGAGCTGATCTACAAGAGACTGGTAGAACTATGTCCTTATAGAGGATACTATATAATGTCATCATAGAGCTGATCTACAACAGACTGGTAGAACTATGTCCTTATAGAGGATACTATATAATGTCATCATAGAGCTGATCTACAAGAGACTGGTAGAACTATGTCCTTATAGAGGATACTATATAATGTCATCATAGAGCTGAACTACAACAGACTGGTAGAACTATGTCCTTATAGAGGATACTATATAATGTCATCATAGAGCTGATCTACAACAGACTGGTAGAACTATGTCCTTATAGAGGATACTATATAATGTCATCATAGAGCTGATCTACAAGAGACTGGTAGAACTATGTCCTTATAGAGGATACTATATAATGTCATCATAGAGCTGATCTACAACAGACTGGTAGAACTATGTCCTTATAGAGGATACTATATAATGTCATCACAGAGCTGAACTATCTACAGCAGACTGTGCCGGCGTTGTAGAGAATACTATACACGGAGTGTACTAAACATTAAGCACACCTTCCTATATTGAGTTCCACCAACCCCCTTTGCCCTCAGTTCGTCGGGGCATGGACTCCACAAGGTGTTGAAAGTGTTCCACAGGAATGCTGGTCCATGTTGACTCCAATGCATCGCACAGTTGTGTCAAGTTGGCTGGATGCCCTTTGGGTGGTGGACCATTCTTGATACACACAGGAAACTGTTGAGTGTGAAAAACCCAGCAGTGTTGCAGTTCTTGACACAAACCGGTGCGCCTGGCACCTACTACCACACCTACTACCACACCCCATTCAAAGGCACTTTGATTTTGTCTTGCCCATTCACACTCTGAATGACACACATACACAATCCATGTCTCACTTGTCTCAAGGTTTAAAATTACTTCTTTAACCCGTCTCCTCCCCTTCATCTACACTGATTGAAGTGGATTTAACAAGTGACATCAGTAAGGGATCATAGCTTTTACCTGGATTCACCTGGTCAGTCTGTGTCATGGAAAGAGCAGGTGTTCTTAATGTTTGGTACAATCAGTGTACATCTCCACTCATTGTTGGAGAGAGTAGCTACCTGTAGCCTGTAAAGAGAAGCTACCTGTAGCTACCTGTAGCCTGTAAAGAGAAGCTACCTGTAGCTACCTGTAGCCTTAAAGAGAAGCTACCTGTAGCTACCTGTAGCCTGTAAAGAGAAGCTACATGTAGCTACCTGTAGCCTGTAGAGAGAGTAGCTACCTGTAGCATGTAAGGAGAGGCTAATCTATGAGTGTGGCTAATTGTAAGGCTAATCTATGAGTGTGGCTAACTGTAAGGCTAATCTATGAATGTGGCTAATTGTAAGGCTAATCTATGAGTGTGGCTAACTGTAAGGCCAATCTATGAGTGTGGCTAATTGTAAGGCTAATCTATGAGTGTGGCTAATTGTAAGGCTAATCTATGAGTGTGGCTAATTGTAAGGCCAATCTATGAGTGTGGCTAATTGTAAGGCCAATCTATGAGTGTGGCTAATTGTAAGGCCAATCTATGAGTGTGGCTAATGGTAAGGCCAATCTATGAGTGTGGCTAATTGTAAGGCCAATCTATGAGTGTGGCTAATTGTAAGGCCAATCTATGAGTGTGGCTAACTGTAAGGCTAATCTATGAGTGTGGCTAATTGTAAGGCTAATCTATGAGTGTGGCTAATTGTAAGGCTAATCTATGAGTGTGGCTAATTGTAAGGCCAATCTATGAGTGTGGCTAATTGTAAGGCCAATCTATGAGTGTGGCTAATTGTAAGGCCAATCTATGAGTGTGGCTAATTGTAAGGCTAATCTATGAGTGTGGCTAATTGTAAGGCCAATCTATGAGTGTGGCTAATTGTAAGGCCAATCTATGAGTGTGGCTAATTGTAAGGCCAATCTATGAGTGTGGCTAACTGTAAGGCTAATCTATGAGTGTGGCTAACTGTAAGGCTAATCTATGAGTGTGGCTAACTGTAAGGCTAATCTATGAGTGTGGCTAATTGTAAGGCTAATCTATGAGTGTGGCTAACTGTAAGGCTAATCTATGAGTGTGGCTAACTGTAAGGCTAATCTATGAGTGTGGCTAACTGTAAGGCTAATCTATGAGTGTGGCTAACTGTAAGGCCAATCTATGAGTGTGGCTAACTGTAAGGCCAATCTATGAGTGTGGCTAACTGTAAGGCCAATCTATGAGTGTGGCTAACTGTAAGGCCAATCTATGAGTGTGGCTAACTGTAAGGCCAATCTATGAGTGTGGCTAACTGTAAGGCTAATCTATGAGTGTGGCTAATTGTAAGGCCAATCTATGAGTGTGGCTAATTGTAAGGCCAATCTATGAGTGTGGCTAATTGTAAGGCCAATCTATGAGTGTGGCTAACTGTAAGGCTAATCTATGAGTGTGGCTAACTGTAAGGCTAATCTATGAGTGTGGCTAATTGTAAGGCTAATCTATGAGTGTGGCTAATTGTAAGGCTAATCTATGAGTGTGGCTAATTGTAAGGCTAATCTATGAGTGTGGCTAATTGTAAGGCTAATCTATGAGTGTGGCTAACTGTAAGGCTAATCTATGAGTGTGGCTAACTGTAAGGCCAATCTATGAGTGTGGCTAACTGTAAGGCCAATCTATGAGTGTGGCTAACTGTAAGGCTAATCTATGAGTGTGGCTAACTGTAAGGCTAATCTATGAATGTGGCTAATTGTAAGGCTAATCTATGAGAGTGGCTAATTGTCTGAGTCTAAATGTACATCCCAAATGGTACCCTATTCCCTATAAAGTGCACTACTTTTCACCAGAGCCCTATAGGCCATATGCCATTTGGGAGTCAGACTAAAAACCATCAAAAACACACACACACACTAGACACTAGTCTGTGTTGATATGTAAACAGAGCGACAAGCTCTCACAGTCTCACTGCAGAATCACATGTTTTTTCATCAACGTCTGATGTCAAAGGTTTAGTTGATGCATTAATTCTGAATGGTTAAGGTTTGGGATTAGGGTGTAAATAAATGGATGGAACACGAGACCTTCGGAGACGGAGCTCACGGCCTGTACCTATCCGCCATTAGAGCTGGGAATTTCACGGGGACCTCACAATTTTTTATTTTTTTATTTTTTTATTTAACCTTTATTTAACCAGGTAGGCAAATTGAGAACACGTTCTCATTTACAATTGCGACCTGGCCAAGATAAAGCAAAGCAGTTCGACACATACAACAACACATAGTTACACATGGAGTAAAAACAAACATATAGTCAATAATACAGTGAAAAAAAATAAGTCTATATACAATGTGAGCAAGTGAGGTGAGATAAGGGAGGTGAAGGCAAACAGATATATGTATAAATAAATAAAAATATAAAAAGGCCATGGAGGCGAAGTGAGTACAACACAGCAAGTAAAATAAAAACTAAAAAAACACTGGAATGGTTGGTTTGCATTGGAAGAAAGTGCAAAGTAGAGACAGAAATAATGGGGTGCAAAGGAGCAAAATAAATTAATAAATAAATACAGTAGGTAAAGAGGTAGTTGTTTGGGCTAAATTGTAGATGGGTTATGTACAGGTGCAGTAATCTATGAGCTGCTCTGACAGCTGGTGCTTAAAGCTAGTGAGGGAGATAGGTGTTTCCAGTTTCAGAGATTTTTGTAGTTCGTTCCAGTCATTGGCAGCAGAGAACTGGAAGGAGAGGCGTCCAAAGGAAGAATTGGTTTTGGGGGTGACTAGAGAGATATACCTGCTGGAGCGCGTGCTACAGGTAGGTGCTGCTATGGTGACCAGCGAGCTGAGATAAGGGGGGACTTTACCTAGCAGGGTCTTGTAGATGACCTGGAACCAGTGGGTTTGGCGACGAGTATGAAGCGAGGGCCAGCCAACGAGAGTGTACAGGTCGCAGTGGTGGGTAGTATATGGGGCTTTGGTGACAAAACGGATGGCACTGTGATAGACTGCATCCAATTTATTGAGTAGGGTTTTGGAGGCTATTTTGTAAATGACATCACCGAAGTCGAGGATTGGTAGGATGGTCAGTTTTACAAGGGTATGTTTGGCAGCATGAGTAAAGGATGCTTTGTTGCGGAATAGGAAGCCAATTCTAGATTTGACTTTGGATTGGAGATGTTTGATGTGGGTCTGGAAGGAGAGTTTACAGTCTAACCAGACACCTAGGTATTTGTAGTTGTCCACATATTCTAAGTCAGAGCCGTCCAAAGTAGTGATGTTGGACAGGCGGGCAGGAGCAGGCAGCGATCGGTTGAAGAGCATGCATTTGGTTTTACTTGTATTTAAGAGCAGTTGGAGGCCACGGAAGGAGAGTTGTATGGCATTGAAGCTCGCCTGGAGGGTTGTTAACACAGTGTCAAAAGAAGGGCCAGAAGTATACAGAATAGTGTCGTCTGCGTAGAGGTGGATCAGAGAATCACCAGCAGCAAGAGCGACATCATTGATGTAAACAGAGAACAGAGTCGGTCCAAGAATTGAACCCTGTGGCACCCCCATAGAGACTGCCAGAGGCCCGGACAACAGACCCTCCGATTTGACACACTGAACTCTATCAGAGAAGTAGTTGGTGAACCAGGCGAGGCAATCATTAGAGAAACCAAGGCTGTCGAGTCTGCCAATGAGGATGTGGTGATTGACAGAGTCAAAAGCCTTGGCCAGGTCAATGAATACGGCTGCACAGTATTGTTTCCTATCGATGGCGGTTACGATATCGTTTATGACCTTGAGCGTGGCTGAGGTGCACCCATGACCAGCTCTGAAACCAGATTGCATAGCGGAGAAGGTGTGGTGTGATTCGAAATGGTCGGTAATCTGTTTGTTGACTTGGCTTTCGAAGACCTTAGAAAGGCAGGGTAGGATAGATATAGGTCTGTAGCAGTTAGGGTCAAGGGTGTCCCCCCCTTTGAAGAGGGGGATAACCGCAGCTGCTTTCCAATCTTTGGGGATCTCAGACGACACGAAAGAGAGGTTGAAGAGGCTAGTAATAGGGGTGGCAACAATTTCAGCAGATAGTTTTAGAAAGAAAGGGTCCAGATTATCTAGCCCGGCTGATTTGTAAGGGTCCAGATTTTGCAGCTCATTAAGAACATCAGCTGACTGTATTTGGGAGAAAGAGAAATGGGGAAGGCTTGGGCGAGTAGCAGAGGGGAGGGCAGTGCTGTTGTCCGGGGTAGGGGTAGCCAGGTGGAAAGCATGGCCAGCCGTAGAAAAATGCTTATTGAAATTCTCAATTATAGTGGATTTGTCGGTGGTGACAGTGTTTCCTATCTTCAGAGCGGTTGGAAGCTGGGAGGAGGTGTTCTTATTCTCCATGGACTTTACGGTGTCCCAGAACTTTTTTGAATTTGTGTTGCAGGAAGCAAATTTCTGCTTGAAAAAGCTAGCCTTGGCTGTTCTAACTGCCTGTGTATATTGGTTTCTGGCTTCCCTGAAAAGTTGCATATCACGGGGGCTGTTCGATGCTAATGCAGAACGCCATAGGATGTTTTTCTGTTGGTTAAGGGCAGTCAGGTCAGGAGAGAACCAAGGGCTATATCTGTTCCTGGTTCTAAATTTCTTGAATGGGGCATGCTTATTCAAGATGGTGAGGAAGGCATTTTTAAAAAATGACCAGGCATCCTCTACTGACGGGATGAGATCAATATCCTTCCAGGATACCCCGGCCAGGTCGATTAGGAAGGCCTGCTCGCTGAAGTGTTTCAGGGAGCGTTTGACAGTGATGAGTGGAGGTCGTTTGACCGCTGACCCATTACGGATGCAGGCAATGAGGCAGTGATCGCTGAGATCTTGGTTGAAAACAGCAGAGGTGTATTTGGAGGGCAAGTTTGTTAGGATGATATCTATGAGGGTACCCGTGTTTACGGAATTGGGGTGGTACCTGGTAGGTTCATTGATAATTTGTGTGAGATTGAGGGCATCAAGCTTAGATTGTAGGGTGGCTGGGGTGTTGAGCATGTTCAAATTTAGGTCGCCTAGCAGCACGAGCTCTGAAGATAGATGGGGGGCAATCAGTTCACATATAGTGTCCAGAGCACAGCTGGGGGCAGAGGGTGGTCTATAGCAGGCGGCAACGGTGAGAGACTTGTTTTTAGAGAGGTGGATTTTTAAAAGTAGAAGTTCAAATTGTTTGGGAACAGACCTGGATAGTATAACAGAACTCTGCAGGCAGTCTTTGCAGTAGATTGCAACACCGCCCCCTTTGGCCGTTCTATCTTGTCTGAAAATATTGTAATTGGGGATAAAAATGTCTGAATTTTTGGTGGTCTTTCTAAGCCAGGATTCAGACACGGCTAAAACATCCGGGTTGGTAGAGTGTGCTAAAGCAGTGAACAAAACAAACTTAGGGAGGAGGCTTCTAATGTTAACATGCATGAAGCCAAGGCTATTACGGTTACAGAAGTCATCAAAAGAGAGCGCCTGGGGAATAGGAGTGGAGCCAGGTACTGCAGGGCCTGGATTCACCTCTACATCACCAGAGGAACAGAGGAGAAGTAGGATAAGGGTACGGCTAAAAGCTATGAGAATTGGTCGCCTAGAGCTATTAGAGCAGAGAGTAAAAGGAAGTTTCTGGGGGCGATAAAATAGTTTAAAGGAATAATGTACAGACAAAGGTATGGTAGGATGTGAATACAGTGGAGGTAAACCTAGGTATTGAGTGATGATGAGAGAGATCTTGTCTCTAGAAACATCATTGAAACCAGGTGATGTCATCGCATATGTGGGTGGTGGAACTGAGAGGTTGGATATGGTATAGAGAGCAGGGCTAGAATCTCTACAGTGAAATAAGCCAATAAACACTAACCAGAACAGCAATGGACAAGGCATATTTACATTAAGGAGAGGCATGCTTAATCGAGTGATCAATAAGGGTCCAGTGAGTAGAGGTTGGTTGGGGTCGTGGCGATCCAGACAGCTGGCCGGGTATATGGCTATCGGTAGCAGCATAGGATGGAGGTCTGTTTGTAGATACCTCGTGCGTTTCCGTCGGTAGGTTCCGTGTAGTGGGGTTTTGTTCAGATAGCAGCCGATAAGACAGCTAACGATTAGCGGGCCTCAGATGAGCGTTCAGGTAACGTCGGGACGGAGGTGCCGGTTGGATAAATCCCTCGGGCAGATAACGTCGGCAGTCAGTCGTGAAGGCCCGGTGGGGTTCCGTATCTGCAGCAGCAACAAAAGAAACGGGTCCGGATGGTGATGGAACTCCTCAGCTGGCTAGCTCCAGCATGATTTGAGTTTGCTCCGGGGTCGACGTAAGCCAATAGTCACACGGTATGCAGCTAGCTAGCTGCGAAATCAAGGTGCAAGTGTCCAGAGCCTGCGGTTGGAATCCGGGGAAACTGAGAGAAAAAAAAGTCCCGGAATGCTCCGGTCCGAGTCGCGTTGCACAAAAGTGCCGGTAGATTATCGAGCTAAAGGAACAATATGATATTATCACCATACGATATGTATTGCGATTCTCACAATTCTATGTAAGATCTTAATTTGAGCCAGTTTGCTACAGCAGGAAAATAATCCTGTGAATTATTATGTGGATTATAGTTAATGGACATTTTTTGGTAGGGGTTGATACATTTTTTCGTTATTGCAAATCAAGTCTGACATTTTAAAGTGGAAATTACATACTTTAGAAGCCTTTTTGTAGCTCGACTATACCACAAGTTAGCATTTCCTGTGTTGCAGGAAAATTCTCAGCAACAAAAGTGATCAAATTAAGATCCTACATCTGTATTTGTTGTGATTCGATACTACAATTGTATTGCGATTTGATGTTCCAAACATATTGCTTACTATATGTCTGCTGCAGAGAGACAAGAGACAGACATGAGGAAACTAGTGTTGATCAGTCATGGAAATAAAAGTCCTGAAAACATGTTTGGCTCACAATGGAAAAATACAATGGAGAACAAAATACAGGATGAAAAATACCGGAGTTTTGGCGCCAGGTACAGCCGACTAGCTGCCAGGTACAGCCGACTAGCGCCGGGTACAGCCGACTAGCGCCGGGTACAGCCGACTAGCGCCGGGTACAGCCGACTAGCGCCAGGTACAGCCGACTAGCTGCCAGGTACAGCCGACTAGCGCCGGGTACAGCCGACTAGCGCCGGGTACAGCCGACTAGCGCCGGGTACAGCCGACTAGCGCCGGGTACAGCCGACTAGCGCCGGGTACAGCCGACTAGCGCCGGGTACAGCCGACTAGCGCCGGGTACAGCCGACTAGCGCCGGGTACAGCCGACTAGCGCCAGGTACAGCCGACTAGCGCCGGGTACAGCCGGGTACAGCCGACTAGCGCCGGGTACAGCCGACTAGTGCTAACCAATGCTACCTAACAAAAAATGTAAAGTATCGATATAATATCCTCCATAAATAATATTGCAATATGTAAATGTATTTGTTTTCCCCCCATCACTATCCACCATTCATTTCCACCATGCCTTATCAAAACACAAGCCTACTTGATGCTAATTTTGCTCACTGTCTTCCCCCTAGTGGACGGTTTTGCAGTCATGAGTCATCTCCTGACGTCCTGCTTACCTGGATGGATCATAAATTCACAGTGGGTCATAAGCAACCTGGCTGAACAGAGAAAGGAAAGCACTGTGTTTACCCATGTCTGGGTTGACTCAGGTGTGTGTTTGTGTGTGTGTGTGTGTGTGTGTGTGTGTGTGTGTGTGTGTGTGTGTGTGTGTGTGTGTGTGTGTGTGTGTGTGTGTGTGTGTGTGTGTGTGTGTGTGTGTGTGTGTGTGTGTGTGTGTGTGTGTGTGTGTGTGTGTGTGTGTGTGTGTGTGTGTGTGTGTGTGTGTGTGTGTGTAGACATTCCTTTGTCTACTCTCAGGTGTGTGTTAAAGTCCCGCCCCTATAGGCTACTGTAGGACTGCTGAGTAAGGGAATACTAAACACACACACCCTGGGAACTCTCTCTCTTTCTCGTGGGAAGTGAAGAGGTATGTGTGCGATGTTCAGGAGAGTAAACACACAGACACACACCCTGGCAGAGGTAACCTTAACAATATGTTGCCTCAGAGGTAGTTGTGACGTTACCAGGAGACTTTAGCTACTTGGTTGTTATAGTGGTTGATTGTTATAAAATGTTTCTCCTTTTCTCTCTGTCTCTCTCTGTCTCTCTCTCTCTCTGTCTGTCTCTCTCTCTCTCTGTCTCTGTCTCTGTCTCTGTCTCTGTCTCTCTCTCTCTTGTTATTGTTCTATTAATGTAGTTTCCTGTGTTGTAAAACTCAAATCCTGGCTTGCCTCCTAACCTTCCTCCCCCTTCTCTCTTCTCACCATTATCTCTCTCTCATTCCCCTGTATGAGACAATGTGTAGTTTCCTCTGTGGGGTCTTAACAATGACAAACACACAGAGACACACGCACACACGCACACACACGCGCACACACACACACACGCACAGAGACACACACGCACAGAGACACACACGCACAGAGACACACACACACGCACAGAGACACACGCACAGAGACACACACACACGCACAGAGACACACACACACAAGCTGGTTTTCCTCTGGAGGGTTTAAGAGCTCACAGATGGACAGGGCTGACGAGAACACACAGCTGGAGAGAAAGACTGGACTACTGACACACACACACACATAGGGATACACACACACACAGGGACACACAAACACACACACACACACACGGACATACAAACAGGGACACACACACACAAATACATGGTTGCTGATTGAGGAGAAAGTACTGTCAAGTCAGTGGTTATAGGAGAGAGAGACAGTGGTTACAGGAGAGAGAGACAGTGGTTACAGGAGAGAGAGACAGTGGTTACAGGAGAGAGAGACAGTGGTTACAGGAGAGAGAGTGGTTACAGGAGAGAGAGTGGTTACAGGAGAGAGAGTGGTTACAGGGGAGAGAGTGGTTACAGGGGAGAGAGTGGTTACAGGGGAGAGAGTGGTTACAGGGGAGAGAGTGGTTATAGGGGAGAGAGTGGTTATAGGGGAGAGAGTGGTTATAGGGGAGACAGATGTAATCTAATATCAGTATGGGAGCAGGAAGCTGGAGAGAGGTGTTGACACACTCATCAAAACACTGACCCTGTCTGTCGTGTGTGTCCCTGTGTGTCCCTGTGTGTCCCTGTGTGTCCCTGTGCGTCCCTGTGCGTCCCTGTGCGTCCCTGTGTGTCCCTGTGTGTCCCTGTGTGTCCCTGTGTGTCCCTGTGCGTCCCTGTGTGTCGTGTGTGTCCGTGTGTGTTAAGAGAACCACACAACACCACGGAAAATGGGGGAAATGAGACTGTTTTGCCCATGTGCTGCACTAGGCAGGGGGCAGGGGGCAGGGATGTGTCTATGTTTATTTGGGGGTCTCAGGGTGGGTCTTTCCTGCCTGGGGGAGTCCGGGGTACGCCTGGCTGATGCTGGCTTCCTGAGTTCTGACAGACACACAGACAGACATACCACACACACCCACACACACACACACCCACAACCACACACACACACGCACAGGGACACACAGGGACACACACGACAGACAGGGTCAGTGTTTTAGACCACACACACACACACAAATGTTGTCTACTACTAAAATGTGGTTATTTAGTAATAGTAATTAATGAATTAATTTGTACAATAAAATAACGTTCTAGGGCTTTTAACTGGTCGGGACATAGTTATTATCCCAGAGTAATGCCAACTCATTATGCAGTGGGAACTGTTGAAGTGGGAGACATACACACACACACACACACACACAACCACACACAAAACCACACACACACACACACACAAAACCACACACACGCACACACACACACACACACACACACACGGCAGTGGGAGTAATGTGAGGAATGTGTCAGAGAGAGTTGGAACAAAGACTTTGTCCCAGGGAGCCTTCTCTAGTTAACTACAGCAGCTGTATGCTAATACCTCGGAGGGGGGGGGGGCTTTCAAGAATCTAACGTATAAAATACATTTTGACTTGTTTAACACTTTTTTGGGGTTACTACATGATTCCATATGTGTTATTTCATAGTGTTGATGTCTTCACTATTATTCTACAATGTAGACAATAGTAAAAATAAAGAACAACCCTGGAATGAGTAGGTGTGTCCAAACTGTTGACTGGTACTGTATGTGTATGGTCTATCATTCAATGTCACACTAGCAGGCACAGACACACACACACACACCACTGGACCGGTCAGCAGCTGTTATGGTGCTGAGTGGTTTACCTTAGTCTTGGCTCAGATCCAGTATCAGCACTATTGTCTGTCTCCACTCAATACTGTGGCTGTGGTGGATAAACTACCCATACCCTCTGTGTGTGTGTGTGTGTGTGTGTGTGTGTGTGTGTGTGTGTGTGTGTGTGTGTGTGTGTGTGTGTGTGTGTGTGTGTGTGTGTGTGTGTGTGTGTGTGTGTGTGTGTGTGTGTGTGTGTGTGTGTGTGTGTGTAACATTACATGATGACGTGTGTCAGAGGAAGGAAACAGGTGCAGTTTCACCTGTAGTGAAAAACAACACTGTGGAACAATGATGGAACAGAATGTTGTTCTGTTCTAGACCAGTCAGCTGGAACAATGATGGAACAGAATGTTGTTCTGTTAGACCAGTCAGCTGGAACAATGATGGAACAGAATGTTGATCTGTTTTAGACCAGTCGGCTGGAACAATGATGGAACAGAATGTTGTTCTGTTTTAGACCAGTCAGCTGGAACAATGATGGAACAGAATGTTGATCTGTTTTAGACCAGTCAGCTGGAACAATGATGGAACAGAATGTTGATCTGTTTTAGACCAGTCAGCTGGAACAATGATGGAACAGAATGTTGATCTGTTAGACCAGTCAGCTGGAACAATGATGGAACAGAATGTTGATCTGTTTTAGACCAGTCAGCTGGAACAATGATGGAACAGAATGTTGATCTGTTTTAGACCAGTCAGCTGGAACAATGATGGAACAGAATGTTGATCTGTTTTAGACCAGTCAGCTGGAACAATGATGGAACAGAATGTTGATCTGTTTTAGACCAGTCAGCTGGAACAATGATGGAACAGAATGTTGTTCTATTAGACCAGTCAGCTGGAACAATGATGGAACAGAATGTTGATCTGTTAGACCAGTCGGCTGGAACAATGATGGAACAGAATGTTGATCTGTTTTAGACCAGTCAGCTGGAACAATGATGGAACAGAATGTTGTTCTGTTTTAGACCAGTCAGCTGGAACAATGATGGAACAGAATGTTGTTCTGTTAGACCAGTCAGCTGGAACAATGATGGAACAGAATGTTGATCTGTTAGACCAGTCAGCTGGAACAATGATGGAACAGAATGTTGATCTGTTTTAGACCAGTCGGCTGGAACAATGATGGAACAGAATGTTGTTCTGTTTTAGACCAGTCAGCTGGAACAATGATGGAACAGAATGTTGATCTGTTAGACCAGTCAGCTGGAACAATGATGGAACAGAATGTTGTTCTGTTTTAGACCAGTCAGCTGGAACAATGATGGAACAGAATGTTGTTCTGTTTTAGACCAGTCAGCTGGAACAGAATGTTGATCTGTTTTAGACCAGTCAGCTGGAACAATGATGGAACAGAATGTTGATCTGTTTTAGACCAGTCAGCTGGAACAATGATGGAACAGAATGTTGATCTGTTTTAGACCAGTCGGCTGGAACAATGATGGAACAGAATGTTGTTCTGTTTTAGACCAGTCAGCTGGAACAATGATGGAACAGAATGTTGTTCTGTTTTAGACCAGTCAGCTGGAACAATGATGGAACAGAATGTTGTTCTGTTTTAGACCAGTCAGCTGGAACAATGATGGAACAGAATGTTGTTCTGTTTTAGACCAGTCAGCTGGAACAATGATGGAACAGAATGTTGATCTGTTAGACCAGTCAGCTGGAACAATGATGGAACAGAATGTTGTTCTGTTTTAGACCAGTCAGCTGGAACAATGATGGAACAGAATGTTGTTCTGTTAGACCAGTCAGCTGGAACAATGATGGAACAGAATGTTGTTCTGTTAGACCAGTCAGCTGGAACAATGATGGAACAGAATGTTGTTCTGTTAGACCAGTCAGCTGGAACAATGATGGAACAGAATGTTGTTCTGTTTTAGACCAGTCAGCTGGAACAATGATGGAACAGAATGTTGTTCTGTTTTAGACCAGTCAGCTGGAACAATGATGGAACAGAATGTTGTTCTGTTTTAGACCAGTCAGCTGGAACAATGATGGAACAGAATGTTGTTCTGTTTTAGACCAGTCAGCTGGAACAATGATGGAACAGAATGTTGTTCTGTTTTAGACCAGTCAGCTGGAACAATGATGGAACAGAATGTTGTTCTGTTTTAGACCAGTCAGCTGGAACAATGATGGAACAGAATGTTGTTCTGTTTTAGACCAGTCAGCTGGAACAATGATGGAACAGAATGTTGTTCTGTTTTAGACCAGTCAGCTGGAACAATGATGGAACAGAATGTTGTTCTGTTTTAGACCAGTCAGCTGGAACAATGATGGAACAGAATGTTGATCTGTTAGACCAGTCGGCTGGAACAATGATGGAACAGAATGTTGATCTGTTTTAGACCAGTCAGCTGGAACAATGATGGAACAGAATGTTGATCTGTTAGACCAGTCAGCTGGAACAATGATGGAACAGAATGTTGTTCTGTTTTAGACCAGTCAGCTGGAACAATGATGGAACAGAATGTTGTTCTGTTTTAGACCAGTCAGCTGGAACAATGATGGAACAGAATGTTGTTCTGTTTTAGACCAGTCGGCTGGAACAATGATGGAACAGAATGTTGTTCTGTTAGACCAGTCGGCTGGAACAATGATGGAACAGAATGTTGATCTGTTTTAGACCAGTCGGCTGGAACAATGATGGAACAGAATGTTGTTCTGTTGTTCTGTTTTCAGTTTAATTTCTCCAACAATAACCTGATCAAACCGGATGACTGGGGCTGGGGCCCAAATGGTACTCCTATGTAGGCACCGCGGTACATTCAGAAAGTATTCAGACCCCTTTACTTCACTCCTATATAGTGCATTACAGTACATCCAGACTCCTTGTCTTCACTCCTATATAGTGCATTACAGTACATCCAGACCCCTTGTCTGCACTCCTATATAGTGCACTACAGTACATCCAGACCCCTTGTCTTCACTCCTATATAGTGCACTACAGTACATCCAGACCCCTTGTCTTCACTCCTATATAGTGCACTACAGTACATCCAGACCCCTTGTCTTCACTCCTATATAGTGCACTACAGTACATCCAGACTCCTTGTCTTCACTCCTATATAGTGCATTACAGTACATCCAGACCCCTTGTCTTCACTCCTATATAGTGCACTACAGTACATCCAGACCCCTTGTCTTCACTCCTATATAGTGCAGGGCTCTGGCAGTGCTCCTCATTGCACAAAGGCGGAGGTAGCGGTCCTGCTGCTGGGTTGTTGCCCTCCTACGGCCTCCTCCACGTCTCCTGATGTACTGGCCTGTCTCCTGGTAGCGCCTCCATGCTCTGGACACTACGCTGACAGACACAGCAAACCTCCTTGCCACTGCTCGCATTGATGTGCCATCCTGGATGAGCTGCACTACCTGAGCCACTTGTGTGGGTTGTAGACTCCGTCTCATGCTACCACTAGAGTGAAAGCACCGCCAGCATTCAAAAGTGACCAAAACATCAGCCAGGAAGCATAGGAACTGAGAAGTGGTCTGTGGTCACCACCTGCAGAATCACTCCTTTATTGGGGGTGTCTTGCTAATTGCCTATAATTTCCACCTTTTGTCTATTCCATTTGCACAACAGCATGTGGAATTTATTGTCAATCAGTGTTGCTTCCTAAGTGGACAGTTTGATTTCACAGAAGTGTGATTGACTTGGAGTTACATTGTGTTGTTTAAGTGTTCCCTTTATTTTTTTGAGCAGTGTATATCACAGGAGGTTGGTGGCACCTTGATTGGGGATTAGCTCATGGTAATGTCTGGGGTGGAATCAGTGGAATGGTATCCAAGACACCAAACACATGGTTTCCATGGTGTCCATGTGTTTGATGACATTCCATTTGCCTCCGTTCCAGCCATTACAATGAGCCGTCCTTCCCCTATAGGGAATAGTGTACTATATGGGACGCACCCTGTCTGACTATTGTTCTACAGAGTAGCGTGGGCTCACTATTCACACTACATTAATGACAGACACACACTAGTATTATATATGGGACGCATCCTGTCTGACTATTGTTCTACAGAGTAGGGCTCTCTTCACACTACATTAATGATAGACACACACTAGTATTATATATGGGACGCACCCTGTCTGACTACTGTTCTACAGAGTAGCGTTGGCTCACTATTCACACTACATTAATGACAGACACACACTAGTATTATATATGGGACGCACCCTGTCTGACTATTGTTCTACAGAGTAGCGTTGGCTCACTATTCACACTACATTAATGACAGACACACACTAGTATTATATATGGGACGCACCCTGTCTGACTATTGTTCTACAGAGTAGTGTGGGCTCTCTATTCACACTACATTAATGACAGACACACACACTGACCTTCTCTTTGTGTGTGTGTTTTCAGACGTACGTATTCACCGACGGAGAGGATGACAGGCTGAGGAAGAGGATGGGTGAGATTCAAAAATAAAAACACATACATACACACGTTCTAAAGGGGCCAGATTATAACAGGAAGCTAATATTGTTATTCTGGAGGTGCCAGATTATAACAGGAAGCTAATATTGTTATTCTAGAGGTGCCAGATTATAACAGGAAGCTAATATTGTTATTCTAGAGGTGCCAGATTATAACAGGAAGCTAATATTGTTATTCTAGAGGTGCCAGATTATAACAGGAAGCTAATATTGTTATTCTAAAGGGGCCAGATTATAAAAGGAAGCTAATATTGTTATTCTGGAGGTGCCAGATTATAACAGGAAGCTAATATTGTTATTCTAGAGGTGCCAGATTATAACAGGAAGCTAATATTGTTATTCTAGAGGTGCCAGATTATAATAGGAAGCTAATATTGTTATTCTAGAGGTGCCAGATTATAACAGGAAGCTAATATTGTTATTCTAGAGGTGCCAGATTATAACAGGAAGCTAATATTGTTATTCTAGAGGTGCCAGATTATAATAGGAAGCTAATATTGTTATTCTAGAGGTGCCAAATTATAACAGGAAGCTAATATTGTTATTCTAGAGGTGCCAAATTATAACAGGAAGCTAATATTGTTATTCTAGAGGTGCCAGATTATAACAGGAAGCTAATATTGTTATTCTAGAGGTGCCATATTATAACAGGAAGCTAATATTGTTATTCTAGAGGTGCCATATTATAACAGGAAGCTAATATTGTTATTCTAGAGGTGCCAAATTATAACAGGAAGCTAATATTGTTATTCTAGAGGTGCCAGATTATAACAGGAAGCTAATATTGTTATTCTAGAGGTGCCAGATTATAACAGGAAGCTAATATTGTTATTCTAGAGGTGCCAGATTATAACAGGAAGCTAATATTGTTATTCTAGAGGTGCCAGATTATAACAGGAAGCTAATATTGTTATTCTAGAGGTGCCAGATTATAACAGGAAGCTAATATTGTTATTCTAGAGGTGCCAGATTATAACAGGAAGCTAATATTGTTATTCTAGAGGTGCCAGATTATAACAGGAAGCTAATATTGTTATTCTAGAGGTGCCAGATTATAATAGGAAGCTAATATTGTTATTCTAGAGGTGCCAAATTATAACAGGAAGCTAATATTGTTATTCTGGAGGTGCCAGATTATAACAGGAAGCTAATATTGTTATTCTAGAGGTGCCAAATTATAACAGGAAGCTAATATTGTTATTCTGGAGGTGCCAGATTATAACAGGAAGCTAATATTGTTATTCTAGAGGTGCCAGATTATAACAGGAAGCTAATATTGTTATTCTAGAGGTGCCAGATTATAATAGGAAGCTAATATTGTTATTCTAGAGGTGCCAAATTATAACAGGAAGCTAATATTGTTATTCTGGAGGTGCCAGATTATAACAGGAAGCTAATATTGTTATTCTAGAGGTGCCAGACTATAACAGGAAGCTAATATTTCTGACTCATTCAAAACTGTTTTGTCACCATAGTAACACGATAGCATCCAATCATCTTTGATAAAAGTCACATACTGTGTTGTGCTGAAATGTGTGCTGTGCATCATTTGACCCCAGGGCTCATTTACTGACTGTCTGACTGATTGATTGATGTTATTCCTACAGGGAGTCACATGATCAATACTAACTGTTCAGCGGCCCACAGTCGCCAGGCTCTGTCCTGTAAAATGGCCGTTGAATACGACACCTTCATCAGCTCTGGCAAGAAGTAAGACACACACACACACACCACACACCGCAATGACAAATTTGGCAGTTGATGGCTGAAGAATCAAAGTCAGGTTGATTGTGGTTAACCCTTCTAGGTGGTTCTGACCATATGGGTAATGATACTGATTGTGGTTAACCCTTCTAGGTGGTTCTGACCATATGGATAATGATACTGATTGTGGTTAACCCTTCTAGGTGGTTCTGACCATGTGGGTAATGATACTGATTGTGGTTAACCCTTCTAGGTGGTTCTGACCATGTGGATGATGATACTGATTGTGGTTAACCCTTCTAGGTGGTTCTGACCATATGGGTAATGATACTGATTGTGGTTAACCCTTCTAGGTGGTTCTGACCATATGGATAATGATACTGATTGTGGTTAACCCTTCTAGGTGGTTCTGACCATGTGGGTAATGGTACTGATTGTGGTTAACCCTTCTAGGTGGTTCTGACCATGTGGGTAATGATACTGATTGTGGTTAACCCTTCTAGGTGGTTCTGACCATGTGGATAATGATACTGATTGTGGTTAACCCTTCTAGGTGGTTCTGACCATGTGGATAATGATACTGATTGTGGTTAACCCTTCTAGGTGGTTCTGACCATGTGGATAATGATACTGATTGTGGTTAACCCTTCTAGGTGGTTCTGACCATGTGGGTAATGGTACTGATTGTGGTTAACCCTTCTAGGTGGTTCTGACCATGTGGGTAATGATACTGATTGGGGTTAACCCTTCTAGGTGGTTCTGACCATGTGGATAATGATTGTGGTTAACCCTTCTAGGTGGTTCTGACCATGTGGATAATGATACTGATTGTGGTTAACTGTTCTAGGTGGTTCTGACCATGTGGATAATGATACTGATTGCGGTTAACTCTTCTAGGTGGTTCTGACCATGTGGGTAATGATACTGATTGTGGTTAACCCTTCTAGGTGGTTCTGACCATATGGATAATGATACTGATTGTGGTTAACCCTTCTAGGTGGTTCTGACCATGTGGGTAATGATACTGATTGTGGTTATCCCTTCTAGGTGGTTCTAACCATGTGGATAATGATACTGATTGTGGTTAACCCTTCTAGGTGGTTCTGACCATGTGGGTACTGATTGTAGTTAACCCTTCTAGGTGGTTCTGACCATGTGGATAATGATACTGATTGTGGTTAACCCTTCTAAGTGGTTCTGACCATGTGGATAATGATACTGATTGTGGTTAACCCTTCTAGGTGGTTCTGACCATGTGGATAATGATACTGATTGTGGTTAACCCTTCTAGGTGGTTCTGACCATGTGGGTAATGATACTGATTGGGGTTAACCCTTCTAGTGGTTCTGACCATGTGGATAATGATACTGATTGTGGTTAACCCTTCTAGGTGGTTCTGACCATGTGGGTAATGATACTGATTGGGGTTAACCCTTCTAGTGGTTCTGACCATGTGGATAATGATACTGATTGTGGTTAACCCTTCTAGTGGTTCTGACCATGTGGATAATGATACTGATTGTGGTTAACCCTTCTAGGTGGTTCTGACCATGTGGATAATGATTGTGGTTAACCCTTCTAGTGGTTCTGATCATGTGGATGATGATACTGATACTGATTGTGGTTAACCCTTCTAGGTGGTTCTGACCATGTGGATAATGATACTGATTGTGGTTAACCCTTCTAGGTGGTTCTGACCATGTGGATAATGATTGTGGTTAACCCTTCTAGTGGTTCTGACCATGTGGATAATGATACTGATTGGTTAACCCTTCTAGGTGGTTCTGACCATGTGGATAATGATAATGATTGTGGTTAACCCTTCTAGGTGGTTCTGACCATGTGGATAATGATACTGATTGGTTAACCCTTCTAGGTGGTTCTGACCATGTGGATAATGATAATGATTGTGGTTAACCCTTCTAGGTGGTTCTGACCATGTGGATAATGATACTGATTGGTTAACCCTTCTAGGTGGTTCTGACCATGTGGGTAATGATACTGATTGTGGTTAACCCTTCTAGTGGTTCTGACCATGTGGATAATGATACTGATTGGTTAACCCTTCTAGGTGGTTCTGACCATGTGGATAATGATAATGATTGTGGTTAACCCTTCTAGGTGGTTCTGACCATGTGGATAATGATTGTGGTTAACCCTTCTAGTGGTTCTGACCATGTGGATAATGATACTGATTGTGGTTAACCCTTCTAGGTGGTTCTGACCATATGGATAATGATACTGATTGTGGTTAACCCTTCTAGGTGGTTCTGACCATGTGGGTAATGATACTGATTGTGGTTAACCCTTCTAGGTGGTTCTGACCATATGGATAATGATACTGATTGTGGTTAACCCTTCTAGGTGGTTCTGACCATGTGGGTACTGATTGTGGTTAACCCTTCTAGGTGGTTCTGACCATGTGGATAATGATACTGATTGTGGTTAACCCTTCTAGGTGGTTCTGACCATGTGGATAATGATACTGATTGGTTAACCCTTCCAGGTGGTTCTGACCGTGTGGATAATGATACTGATTGTGGTTAACCCTTCTAGGTGGTTCTGACCGTGTGGATACTGATTGTGGTTAACCCTTCTAGGTGGTTCTGACCATGTGGGTAATGGTACTGATTGTGGTTAACCCTTCTAGGTGGTTCTGACCATGTGGGTAATGATACTGATTGTGGTTAACCCTTCTAGGTGGTTCTGACCATGTGGGTAATGATACTGATTGTGGTTAACCCTTCTAGGTGGTTCTGCCACGTTGATACTGATTGTGGTTAACCATTCTAGGTGGTTCTGACCATGTGGATAATGGTACTGATTGTGGTCAACCCTTCTAGGTGGTTCTGACCATGTGGGTACTGATTGTGGTTAACCCTTCTAGGTGGTTCTGACCATGTGGATAATGATACTGATTGTGGTCAACCCTTCTAGGTGGTTCTGACCATGTGGGTACTGATTGTGGTTAACCCTTCTAGGTGGTTCTGACCATGTGGATAATGATACTGATTGTGGTTAACCCTTCTAGGTGGTTCTGACCGTGTGGATAATGATACTGATTGTGGTTAACCCTTCTAGGTGGTTCTGACCATGTGGATAATGATACTGATTGTGGTTAACCCTTCTAGGTGGTTCTGACCATGTGGATAATAATACTGGTACTGATTGTGGTTAACCCTTCTAGGTGGTTCTGACCATTTGGATAATGATACTGATTGTGGTTAACCCTTCTAGGTGGTTCTGACCATGTGGATAATGGTACTGATTGTGGTTAACCCTTCTAGGTGGTTCTGACCATATGGATAATGATACTGATTGTGGTTAACCCTTCTAGGTGGTTCTGACCATGTGGGTAATGGTACTGATTGTGGTTAACCCTTCTAGGTGGTTCTGACCATGTGGGTAATGATACTGATTGGGGTCAACCCTTCTTGGTGGTTCTGACCATATGGATAATGATACTGATTGTAGTTAACCCTTCTAGGTGGTTCTGACCATGTGGATAATGATACTGATTGTGGTTAACCCTTCTAAGTGGTTCTGACCATGTGGATAATGATACTGATTGTGGTTAACCCTTCTAGGTGGTTCTGACCATGTGGGTAATGATACTGATTGCGGTTAACCCTTCTAGGTGGTTCTGACCATATGGGTAATGATACTGATTGTGGTTAACCCTTCTAGGTGGTTCTGACCATATGGATAATGATACTGATTGTGGTTAACCCTTCTAGGTGGTTCTGACCATGTGGATAATGATTGTGGTTAACCCTTCTAGTGGTTCTGACCATGTGGATAATGATACTGATTGTGGTTAACCCTTCTAGGTGGTTCTGACCATGTGGATAATGATACTGATTGTGGTTAACTCTTCTAGGTGGTTCTGACCATGTGGATAATGATACTGATTGTGGTTAACTCTTCTAGGTGGTTCTGACCATGTGGGTAATGATACTGATTGTGGTTAACCCATCTAGGTGGTTCTGACCATGTGGATAATGATTGTGGTTAACCCTTCTAGGTGGTTCTGACCATGTGGGTAATGGTACTGATTGTGGTTAACCCTTCTAGGTGGTTCTGACCATGTGGATAATGATACTGATTGCGGTTAACCCTTCTAGGTGGTTCTGACCATGTGGATAATGATACTGATTGTGGTTAACCCTTCTAGGTGGTTCTGACCATGTGGATACTGATTGTGGTTAACCCTTCTAGGTGGTTCTGACCATGTGGATAATGATACTGATTGTGGTTAACCCTTCTAGGTGGTTCTGACCATGTGGGTAATGATACTGATTGCGGTTAACCCTTCTAGGTGGTTCTGACCATGTGGGTAATGATACTGATTGTAGTTAACCCTTCTAGGTGGTTCTGACCATGTGGATAATGATACTGATTGTGGTTAACCCTTCTAAGTGGTTCTGACCATGTGGATAATGATACTGATTGTGGTTAACCCTTCTAGGTGGTTCTGACCATGTGGATAATGATTGTGGTTAACCCTTCTAGTGGTTCTGACCATGTGGATAATGATACTGATTGTGGTTAACCCTTCTAGGTGGTTCTGACCATGTGGATAATGATACTGATTGTGGTTAACTCTTCTAGGTGGTTCTGACCATGTGGATAATGATACTGATTGTGGTTAACTCTTCTAGGTGGTTCTGACCATGTGGGTAATGATACTGATTGTGGTTAACCCATCTAGGTGGTTCTGACCATGTGGATAATGATTGTGGTTAACCCTTCTAGGTGGTTCTGACCATGTGGGTAATGGTACTGATTGTGGTTAACCCTTCTAGGTGGTTCTGACCATGTGGATAATGATACTGATTGCGGTTAACCCTTCTAGGTGGTTCTGACCATGTGGATAATGATACTGATTGCGGTTAACCCTTCTAGGTGGTTCTGACCATGTGGATACTGATTGTGGTTAACCCTTCTAGGTGGTTCTGACCATGTGGATACTGATACTGGTACTGATTGTGGTTAACCCTTCTAGGTGGTTCTGACCATGTGGGTAATGATACTGATTGCGGTTAACCCTTCTAGGTGGTTCTGACCATGTGGGTAATGATACTGATTGTGGTTAACCCTTCTAGGTGGTTCTGACCATGTGGATAATGATACTGATTGTGGTTAACCCTTCTAGGTGGTTCTGACCATGTGGATAATGATACTGATTGGTTGACCCTTCTAGGTGGTTCTGACCATGTGGATAATGATACTGATTGTGGTTCACCCTTCTAGGTGGTTCTGATCATGTGGATAATGATACTGATTGGGGTTAACCCTTCTAGGTGGTTCTGACCATGTGGATAATGATACTGATTGGGGTTAACCCTTCTAGGTGGTTCTGACCATGTGGATAATGATACTGATTGGTTAACCCTTCTAGGTGGTTCTGAGCATGTGGATAATGATACTGATTGCGGTTAACCCTTCTAGGTGGTTCTGACCATGTGGGTAATGATACTGATTGTGGTTAACCCTTCTAGGTGGTTCTGACCATGTGGGTAATGATACTGATTGTGGTTAACCCTTCTAGGTGGTTCTGACCATGTGGATAATGATACTGATTGTGGTTAACCCTTCTAGGTGGTTCTGACCATGTGGATAATGATACTGATTGTGGTTAACCCTTCTAGGTGGTTCTGACCATGTGGATAATGATACTGATTGCGGTTAACCCTTCTAGGTGGTTCTGACCATGTGGATAATGATAATGATTGTGGTTAACCCTTCTAGGTGGTTTTGACAATGTGGATAATGATACTGATTGTGGTTAACCCTTCTAGATGGTTCTGATCATGTGGGTAATGATACTGATTGTGGTTAACCCTTCTAGGTGGTTCTGACCGTGTGGGTACTGATTGTGGTTAACCCTTCTAGGTGGTTCTGACCATGTGGATAATGATAATGATTGTGGTTAACCCTTCTAGGTGGTTCTGACCATGTGGATAATGATACTGATTGGTTAACCCTTCTAGGTGGTTCTGACCATGTGGGTAATGATACTGATTGTGGTTAACCCTTCTAGTGGTTCTGACCATGTGGATAATGATACTGATTGGTTAACCCTTCTAGGTGGTTCTGACCATGTGGATAATGATAATGATTGTGGTTAACCCTTCTAGGTGGTTCTGACCATGTGGATAATGATTGTGGTTAACCCTTCTAGTGGTTCTGACCATGTGGATAATGATACTGATTGTGGTTAACCCTTCTAGGTGGTTCTGACCATATGGATAATGATACTGATTGTGGTTAACCCTTCTAGGTGGTTCTGACCATGTGGGTAATGATACTGATTGTGGTTAACCCTTCTAGGTGGTTCTGACCATATGGATAATGATACTGATTGTGGTTAACCCTTCTAGGTGGTTCTGACCATGTGGGTACTGATTGTGGTTAACCCTTCTAGGTGGTTCTGACCATGTGGATAATGATACTGATTGTGGTCAACCCTTCTAGGTGGTTCTGACCATGTGGGTACTGATTGTGGTTAACCCTTCTAGGTGGTTCTGACCATGTGGATAATGATACTGATTGTGGTTAACCCTTCTAGGTGGTTCTGACCATGTGGATAATGATACTGATTGTGGTCTAACCCTTCTAGGTGGTTCTGACCATGTGGATAATGATACTGATTGTGGTTTTACCCTTCTAGTTGGTTCTGACCATGTGGATAATGATACTGATTGTGGTTAACCCTTCTAGGTGGTTCTGACCGTGTGGATAATGATACTGATTGTGGTTTAACCCTTCTAGGTGGTTCTGACCATGTGGATAATGATACTGAATTGTGGTTAACCCTTCTAGGTGGTTCTTGCCATGTGGATAATGATTTACTGGTACGGATTGTGGTTAACCCTTCTAGGTGGTTCTGACAATGCTGGATAATGGTACTGATTGTGGTTAACCCTTCTAGTGGTTCTGACCATGTGGATAATGATTGTGGTTAACCCTTCTAGGTGGTCTGACCATGTGGGGAATGAATACCTGATTGTGGTTAACCCATCTAGGTGTTCTGACCATGTGGATAATGATTGTGGTTAACCCTTCTAGGTGGTTCTGACCATGTGGGTAATGGTACTGATTGTGGTTAACCCTTCTAGGTGGTTCTGACCATGTGGATAATGATACTGATTGGTGGTTAACCCTTCTAGGTGGTTCTGACCAGTGGATAATGATACTGATTGTGGTTAACCCTTCTAGGTGGGTCTGACCATGTGGATAATGGTACTGATTGTAACCCT
>NC_052309.1:0-2500 GCF_016432855.1 Salvelinus namaycush
CCCTCATAGATATCATCCTAACCAACCTGCCCTCTAAATACACTTCTGCTGTCTTCAACCAGGATCTCAGCGATCACTGCCTCATTGCTTGCGTCCGTAATGGGTCTGCGGTCAAACGACTACCCCTCATCACTGTCAAACGCTCCCTAAAACACTTCAGCGAGCAGGCCTTTCTAATTGACCTGGCCCGGGTATCCTGGTAGGATATTGACCTCATTCCGTCAGTAGAAGATGCCTGGTTATTCTTTAAAAGTGCTTTCCTCACAATCTTAAATAAGCATGCCCCATTCAAAAAATGTAGGACCAGGAACAGATACAGCCCTTGGATCACTCCAGACCTGACTGCCCTAGACCAGCACAAAAACATTCTGTGGCGTACCGCATTAGCATAGAATAGCCCCCACGATATGCAACTTTTCAGGGAAGGTAGGAACCAATATACACAGTCAGTTAGGAAAGCTAAGGCTAGCTTTTTCAAACAGAAATTTGCATCCTGCAGCACACACTCCAAAAAGTTCTGGGACACTGTAAAGTCCATGGAGAATAAGAACACCTCCTCCCAGCTGCCCACTGCACTGAGGCTAGGAAACCACCACCGATAAATCCACTATAATTGAGAATTTCAATAAGCATTTTTCTACTGCTTTCCACCTGGCCACCCCTACCCCGGTCAACATCTGAACCCCTACAAATCAGCAGGGCTAGACAATCTGGACCCTCTCTTTCTAAAATTATCTGCCGAAATTGTTGCAACCCCTATGACTAGCCTGTTCAACCTCTCTTTCGTATCGTCTGAGATCCCCAAAGATTGGAAAGCTGCCGCGGTCATCCCCCTCTTCAAAGGGGGAGACACTCTAGACCCAAACTGCTACAGACCTATATCTATCCTACCCTGCCTTTACAAGGTCTTCGAAAGTCAAGTTAACAAACAGATCACCGACCATTTCGAATACCACCACACCTTCTCCGCTATGCAATCTGGTTTCCGAGCTGGTCATGGGTGCACCTCAGCCACGCTCAAAGTCCTAAACAATATCATAACCTCCATCGATAAGAGACAATACTGTGCAGCTGTATTCATTGACCTGGCCAAAGCTTTCAACTCTGTTAATCACCACATTCTTATCGGCAGACTCAACAGCCTTGGTTTCTCAAATGACTGCCTCGCCTGGTTCACCAACTACTTCTCAGACAGAGTTCAGTGTGTAAAATCGGAGGGCCTGTTGTCCGGACCTCTGGCAGTCTCTATGGGGGTGCCACAGGGTTAAATTCTCGGGCCAACTCTTTTCTCTGTATATATCAATGATGTCGCTCTTGCTGCGGGTGATTCTCTGAACCACCTCTACGCAGACGATACCATTCTGTATACATCTGGCCCTTCTTTGGACACTGTGTTAACTAACCTCAAGACGAGCTTCAACGACATACAACTCTCCTTCCGTGGCCTCCAACTGCTCTTAAATGCAAGTAAAACCAAATGCATGCTCTTCAACCGATCGCTACAAGCACCTGCCCGCCTGTCCAGCATCACTACTCTGGCCGGTTCTGACTTAGAGTATGTGGACATCAACAAATACCTAGGTGTCTGGTTAGACTGTAAACTCTCCTTCCAGACTCACATTAAGCATCTCCAATCCAAAATGAAATCTAGGATCGGTCATCTATAAGTCTTTGCTGGATAAAGCCCCGCCTTATCTCAGCTCACTGGTCACCATAGCAGCACCCACCCGGAGCACGCACCCACCCGGAGCACGCGCTCCAGCAGGTATATTTCACTGGTCACACCCAAAGCCAATTCCGCCTTTGGCCACCTCTCCTTCCAGTTCTCTGCTGCCAATGACTGGAACGAATTGCAAAAATCCCTGAAGCTGGAGACTTATATCTCCCTCACTACCTTTAAGCACCAGCTGTCAGAGCAGCTCACAGATCACTGTACCTGTACATAGCCCATCTGTAAATAGCCCATCCAACTACCTCATCCCTATAATGTTTTTTTTTCTTCTCCTTTGCACCCCAGTATCTCTACTTGCACATTCATCTTCTGCACATCTATCACTCCAGTGTTTAATTGCTATATTGTAATTACTTCGCCACCATGGCCTATTTATTGCCTTACCTCTCTTATCCTACCTCATTTTCACATGCTGTATGTAGACTCTTTCTACTGTATTATTGATTGTATGTTTGTTTATTCCATGTGTAACTCTGTGTTGTTGTTTGTGTCGCACTGCTTTTCTTTATCTTGGCCAGGTCGCAGTTCTAAATGACAACTTGTTCTCAACTAGCCTACCTGGTTAAATAAAGGTGAAATAAAATTAAAAAATATATAAAAATTGTTCAAAATCGTATAATATAAGTCACTGGTGATTTTGGAAGATGCACAGAGCATTCATTTTCAAGTGGCTCTTATGATGGTTGACAGCGGTTCTAGACCCATCGTCTGTAGCAGGATGCAGAGAGAGACTGGGAGATCTCAGTGGAAGTGTTGAATAAAGGTGGG
>NC_052309.1:7500-65694 GCF_016432855.1 Salvelinus namaycush
TGTCAGTCAGTCAATCAATCAATCAATCAATCAGGTTAACCAATTTAAAAAATGACCTTTGTTGACTTCACTATACTGGACCAGGACCAACCACACATTTAAGCATCAGTGATACTCAGTAGAGGTTTTGCAGCTGGCAGTGCTCTGTATTGATATGTATAATGTGTTTATAGTAAGTCTAGCCTCGATACTGCAATGCCAGCAGAATGGATATCTCTGTTTACAGTTGGCTGCTCTGATGTGTACCCATTCTGGCACATTTCCCCACTGGCAGAACACACACACACACACCACACCTCATTACTAAGCATCAGGGACCATCTGTATACACTCACAGAGACACCTCTTTAAAATGTCTGCCAAACACACACATCATCATCACCAAAGTCATCGTCTACAGTGATGCCTGCCGATGCCAAGCATTAAGCAGTAGTGGGCCCAGGTCTTTCCAGGAAGCACTAGTCTCCTTCCCAGTCCTTGATCTTCTCCCCAGCTTCTAGCAAACAAGGCTAAGGACACGCTGAGCACTTAGCTGTGAGTCAGGGTTGAATCAGGCTAACTGACGGAAGTATGCTAACATTAGAAGAGAGTGTTTACGTATGCCCATCCAGACTTGTCACAGCAGCCGGACAAAAATCCCAACAACTGCTCTATGCATTAGAGCCCAGAGGGATGCTGTCTGTTTGTCTGTCTGAATGAATGAATGGAGCTGGCACTGTCCAACAGGCTGTATTTCACTGAGTGTGTTTTTGTATTTGAAAACAGTATGTATCTATTTCATACTATAAAATAGTATCAGCCATTGGATCGACTGGAAAACTTCCAGCTACCTATATGAGTAAAGGATGAACAAGAACACTAGGTGTGTGTGTGTGTGTGTGTGTGTGTGTGTGTGTGTGTGTGTGTGTGTGTGTGTGTGTGTGTGTGTGTGTGTGTGTGTGTGTGTGTGTGTGTGTGTGTGTGTGTGTGTGTGCCTGGGCACTTGTCTGTGTGTGAAGGATCACTAACCAGCCGCAGGCGGGGGACTTGATGAGTTCAGACACACCGAACGACATTGAGCCCATGAAGTCGTTCCTGGTGGTGCGGTCCCAGTCCCACACCTCTATAGACAGACGACGGTCCTTATCCATTACCTTCAGCTTACTGGGGGGACACAGAGTGGGAATGTAAACACACAGGCACACATGCCATGAACACACACGGTGCACTCAAAGACACACACCCATACACTCACAAGCTGAAAGACTCATTCCAGGTGGGGTTGAGTGAGGAGCGTATGGTCCTGGTCTTCTGTTTGGTCTCGTTCTTGGGGTCAGGGATGAGCTTGAGCTTCACGTAGGGGTCAGACAGGCCGTTAGGGTCCATGGGGATCAGGTTTCTGGCTTCACCCACTGGAGAGAGAGAGAGAGAGAGAGAGAGAGAGAGAGAGAGAGAGAGAGAGAGAGAGAGAGAGAGAGAGAGAGAGAGAGAGAGAGAGAGAGAGAGAGAGAGTGAGAGATAGAGAGAGAGAGACAGAAAAGGCAGAAGTTCATGTGAGAGAGAGACAGAGACAGAGAGAGAGAGAGAGTGAGAGACAGAAAAGGCAGAAGTTCATGTGAGAGAGAGACAGAGAGAGAGAGAGACAGAGAGAGAGAGAGTGAGAGACAGAAAAGGCAGAAGTTGATGTGAGAGAGCAAGAGAGAGAGAGACAGAGAGAGACAGAAAAGCAAGTTCAAGTTAATTTGATTTTAAATTCAAGTTAATTTGAGTGAACCTGGTAACAATTATTTTTGACCAGTCACTTAACAAAGAAAAATAATTAAAGCAAAGTGTACAACATCATTTGCGGAGAGGAAAGGAGAGACGTCTATTAAAAGGACAGGTGTGAGTGAGAGAGGATGATAGAACATAAACAATGACCACAAGGCTTTAGTCAGCATGAACAGAAAGAGCAGTTCTCCCTCTCCCTCTCCCTCTCCCTCTCCCTCTCCCCCTCTCTCTCTCTCTCTCTCTCTCTCTCTCTCTCTCTCTCTCTCTCTCTCTCTCTCTCTCTCTCTCTCTCTCTCTCTCGTCGGAGTGCATGCTGGGAGTGAGTCGTCAAGCAGGAGTGATTGTGAGAGCGACTGGAATTCTTTTCACTCTATTGGGTTTTGGTATGTATATATATATATATTGATTAGTTTAGTTGTTTTAAGGGTATCTTGTCTAATTATCACTAAGCACGTATAGGGGTGGTGGGATCGTTGAGGTTGGTTTTTCGCGAGGGCACAACCAGCGGGTGGGGCTGGTTGCAATGGCCACTCGTGGAAGTTTGGAGTTTGAAAAACTTAGTCGGCGGAATGGAGTAAAGATTCCTGCTGCGGCTGGGTGTTCAGTGGAAGAATGTAGCTTGGCTGTGGGTGCTATCATTGGGTATGATAGCATCAAATCAGCCTCAAGGATGAATAGCGCAGTAGTGATATTCTTAGATTCCATTGAAAAGGTGAATAAGATGGTTGAGAGGGGTGTTGTGTTGCGGGAGACACAGACGCCGGTATTTCCGCTTATGAATCCGGCGAAGAAAGTTATATTGTCTAACGTACCACCATTTGTTAGAGATGAAGTGTTGGAGCGAGAGTTATCTCGTCATGGTCAAATCGTATCTACAATAAAGAAGGTTCTTTTTGGATGCAAATCTCCGTTGCTGAAACATGTCGTGTCTCATAGGAGACAAGTGCATATGATCTTAAAAAAGGACGTTGATGAACTGAATTTAGCGTTCAGTTTTAAGATTGATGGATTTGATTATGTCTTCTACGCTTCTACTGAATCAATGAAATGTTTTGGTTGTGGAAGAGAGGGGCATTTGGTGCGTAGTTGTCCCGAGAATGAGCGCGCAGAGCCCGGTAGTAGCTCTAGTGATGGTGCAGCTAACGCATCAACGTGAAGGGATGAACATGCTAAGGGTGCAGGGGAAGGGAGAAGGTGGGCAGATGTGGTTGGAAAAGTAGGAGAGGAAGGCAGTGTGGATACGGGGGCAATTGTGGTAGATCAGAACAAAGAGGGAGGGGAAACAGTCGGTGAGATTGCGACTGCCGTCGCTGAGGTGGTGCTGGAAAATGAAATTGGAGATAAAGAGGAGATTGAAATAACGGAAAAGGAAGCAGCTGTTTTCAAAGTACCGAGGAGTAAGAGGAAGAATTTAAGGGGTGGTGAAGGGTCTAATTCTAAGAGGAAGGTAGAGATTGATAAATCAGTTGAAGATGAACAGGTTGTAGAGATGGTGGAGTTTTCTTCTGGAGAGGATAGCGAGAGTGAGTCATCTGACGCGTCACAACAAAATAGCGAGATAAATGGGGTGGAAGGGAGGTATGGGATTAAGAAGGTACGTCAATTTCTGAAGTTGACAAAAGGGAAGAAATATATGCAGGATTACAATATAACTGATTTTTTCCCTGAAAGTGAATTGTTTATTGAATCAGCAAAGTTTCTGATGTCAAAAATTACAGGGGGAGGTTTGACAAGCCCTGAAATTGCTAGACTCAAGAAAGTGGTCACGAGAGTGATAAGTGATGTAAATTCTAAAGAAAATGAAAGAGTTCAGTTGCAGCTTTAACTCTGTAAAGAGATGTGGTGTCTGTATCTTCCTCTGTATATTTTTTTCATTCATGAGCAGTTTTAAGATTTCTTCTTTAAACGTAAATGGGGCAAGAGATGGTAAAAAAAGAGCCATAGTGTATGAGTTAATTAGGGGAAAGGGAAGTGACATAAATTTTCTACAAGAAACGCATAGTAATTTGGAAAATGAAGTTATGTGGCAACAAGAGTGGGGGGGGCAGTGGTGTGTAGTCATAAAAACTCAAAAAGTGGGGGTGTGGCTATCTTGTTCTCAAAAGGGTTTTTGCCGTTGTCATATGAGGTGGAAGAGGTAGTTGAGGGGAGGTTATTAAAAGTTAGAGCAAGGTATGAAAACATCACTATGTGTCTGATAAATGTATATGCCCCAGTGGTGGCAGTTGAGAGGGTATGTTTTTTAGAGACATTATCAAATACCATTGAGAAATGTAACAATGAAGATTATTTATTTATTGCTGGGGATTTTAACTGCACAGTCAGCGATTTAGATAGAAATCACCAAGAACCTCATATAGCCTCAAGGACTTTTTTAAAACGCCTCATTGTAACACATGAACTGTGTGATATTTGGCGGAGTCAACATGGAGGCACAAGGCAGTACACCTGGGCGCATGTGAGAGAGAACACCATCTCTATGGCCAGGTTAGATAGGTTTTATTGTTTTGAGCATCAATCTCAGGTCTGTAAATCAAGTGTGATAACCCCAGTGGGATTTTCTGATCATTGTTTAATAACAGAGGTGGTGTTCATTAACGATGTAAAACCCAAAAGCGCATACTGGCATTTTAATATAACTTTATTGAGTGATGCTCACTTCAGGAAATGTTTTAGTTTTTTCTGGGAGAGGTGGAGGTCTCAAAAGGCCAGTTTTGTATCCCTTCAACAGTGGTGGGATATAGGGAAAATCCAGATTCAACAATTCTGTAATCAATACACGAGGAATGTCACCAAGGATATCACCAGATCAATGAAAGCCCTAGAGTTTGAAATTGTGGAACTCATGACGTTGGTTGAGACCACAGGAGATCAAGGCCATACGCAGGCCCTCAAGAGGAAAAAAGTTGCATTGGCAGACCTGCTGGGTATCAGAGCACAGGGGGCATTGGTGAGAAGTAAGTTTCAGGGAATCTCTGAAATGGATGCCTCATCCAAATTTTTCTTTGGTTTAGAGAAAAAGAATGGACAAAGAAAAATTATTCATTGCCTCAAATCAGCTGTTGGACAAGAGCTCACTAGCCCTAGTGAAATTAGAAAGAGGGCAGTAGAGTTCTATGCTGAGCTCTACAAGTGTGAGTACAAAGAGGATAAAACAGTGACACAGCAGTTCCTTGATGGGCTCCCACAGGTGGCTGCAGAAGCTCAGGTTGAGCTTGAGCAACCATTGTCTTTGCAGGAGTTATACACTGCATTAAAAGGCATGGAAAATGGAAGGGCACCAGGCATTGATGGGCTTCCCGTTGACTTTTGTAAGTCTTTTTGGACTATGTTGGGAGAGGATTGGCTAGCAGTAGTTAATGATAGTTTAACCGGAGGGTTACTACCAATAAGCTGCAGAAGGGCTGTCCTCACCCTACTGCCCAAAAAGGGTGACCCTAGGGAGGTGAAGAACTGGAGGCCGGTGGCTTTATTGTGCACTGATTATAAGATCCTGTCCAAGGCTTTGTCCAACAGGCTGAGGGAGGTGATGGGGCAAATCATACATACGGACCAGTCCTACTGTGTTCCTGGCAGGCAGATAGGGGATAACATTTCTCTGATTCGTGATTTTTTGGACGTCTCTAGGGCTATTGGGTTGGATGCTGGTCTAATTTCAATTGATCAGGAAAAGGCATTTGACCGAGTTGAACATCAATATTTATGGCACACGTTTGAGGCGTTTGGGTTCAGCTCTGGTTTTATTGCCATGATAAAGGTGATATATGGTGACATTGAAAGTGTATTGAAAGTTAACGGTGGTTTGAGTGCTCCTTTTAAAGTGTGTAGAGGTATTAGGCAGGGATGTTCTTTATCAGGGATGTTATATGCCATTGCTATAGAGCCACTACTAAATAGCATTAGAAGTCGCATTGAAGGGGTGTACCTTTCAGAGGATATTCCTCCTATTCGTCTCTCAGCTTATGCTGATGATGTAGTTGTTTTAGTGAAAAATCAAGCGGAGGTGGATAGTTTGAGTCTAATGGTTGATCGTTTTAGGGGAATATCCTCTGCAAAGGTAAATTGGGAAAAGAGTTGTGCTTTACAGATTGGAGAATGGTCTGGAGGGATCATGGCTTTGCCAGGGGGGCTGGAATGGTGTAAGGGAGGTTTTAAGTATCTTGGAGTGTACCTAGGAGATGAGGGGATTATGGAAAAAAATTGGATTGGGGTGGTTGAAATGGTGGAAGGGAGGATGAGGAGATGGCGTTGGTTGCTATCTCGTATGTCATATAAGGGGCAAACTATTATAGTTAACAATGTGATTGCCTCTGCACTATGGCATCGGTTGTCAGTTTTAGAACCACCATCTGGCCTTCTAGCTAAGATACAGGCAATTATTGTGGATTTCTTTTGGGATAAATATCACTGGGTTCCACAAAGTGTTTTGTATTTGTCAAAAGAGGAGGGGGGACAAGGTCTTGTACATCTTGCTAGTAGGGCTGCTGCTTTCCGGTTTCAGTTTATTCAAAGGTTGCTTTATGGACCGGAAAATGTGGTGTGGAGAGGGGTGGCAGGTCTTGTATTACAGAGGGTTGGAGGATTAGGTTTAAAGAAGGCTTTATTTCTGGTTGATAGTAGCCAGATTTCTAGGGAGGGAGTACCTCCGTTTTACAGAGGTCTTCTCAGAGTGTGGAGCATAATGAAGGTGTCCAGACGAACTTCAGCGGAGTCAGTGCATTGGCTGTTGGAGGAACCTCTGGTGTATGGGGCAAGACTGGATTGTACAACTGCAGCTGTTCCACATTTCTCCAAGATTCTGGTGAAGGGCAAAATCATCACCTTAAAACAGTTAATGGCCATGGCTGGGCCCGCCTTAATGGATGGAAGACGGGTGGCTGAACATTTGGGGGTGAGGTCGGAAAGGATTGTCGGACAACTGCTGGGAAGCTGCAGGAAGGCTCTGTCAGCGGAAGAGTGGGGTATGCTTAATAGCCACAAGAAGAAGGTACAAGATGAAGACGTCTCATTTCCAAGACTAGGGATTACACCAAATATCCCAGAGTCAGAAAGAAAGGCGTTATTGCTGGATTTGAGAGGGTTGGAGGAGGTGGGTTTGGATGAGGTGAATGGGAAGGACTTGTATAGGGGGTGTGTCAAGGTGTTGAATAAAGATAAATTGAAAAATAGAAAAGACACTCCATGGAGGGTAAAATTGGGAATTGATGACAAGGTAAAGCCAGCATGGAGAGCACTGTACAAACCACCGTTACAAAAGGGTACTGGTGATATGCAATGGAGGGTTTTACATGGCATCATTGCAGTTAATGCTTTTGTATCTGTTATTAACTCAGATGTTAGAGATGGATGTCCTTTTTGTAATATAAGAGAAACCATTTTTCACTGTTTTATGGAGTGTGAGAGGATAAAACCTCTATTGGAAATGCTGGAATCTTTGTTTAAAGCTGTAGGGGAGATTTTCAATAACACTGTTTTTATTTTGGGGTTTCAATATAGTAAGCAACAGAAAAGAAAATGTCAACTGTTAAATTTTATTTTGGGACAAGCTAAGATGTCAATTTTTCTGAGTAGGAAACATAAGATAGAAACGGGATATGGGCAGGATGTAAGATGTGTTTTTAAAGGATTAGTGAAAGCAAGAATAAAAGTGGATTTTGAGTTCTTCTCAGCTGTAAAAGATCTCCCATTGTTTGAGGAGAAGTGGGCCTACGAAAGAGCGCTTTGTTTTGTAGAGGAGGGGAAATTATTTTTTGTTGATGAAATAAGTTGAATGTATATGTTCTTTTGTATTTTTATTTTATTTATTTTGTTTAGGAATTACATTTGTTGTTTCATTTCTGAAAAGGCAGTGTGTCATTATTTATGTTAACACTTGAGTATAAAATAAAGGTTTTTATAAAATCTCTCTCTCTCTCTCTCTCTCTCTCTCTCTCTCTCTCTCTCTCTCTCTCTCTCTCTCTCTCTCTCTCTCTCTCTCTCTCTCTCTCTCTCTCTCTCTCTCTCTCTCTCTCTCTCTCTCTCTCTCTCTCAACATGCACAAAAGCAGCTGGAAGGTGAGGAAGGTAATCCCACTTTAATGCGTCACTTGTATGAAACAGAGTTGATAGTAACATTCATGTTTATCACATATTGAATTATGGAGTTTCAAGGAGATTTGCTGTAGCTATTAATGCTGTTACTTCTGAGGTGAGCAAGTCACGGGTAGAGCCGTAGTTTGAAGTCCTGGGCACATATTCACCATGACAATCAGGATCAGTTTATATTTTGAAATCATAATGTATAAGATGACATGAACCAGGTTGGACGTGGTCCTAGATCAGCACTCTTACTAGTCAGACTCCTTATGGATCCAGGTCGTGTTAACCACTGTAAAATGAAGTGGCACCCCCAAAAAACGACATTTCATCATCATGTCTTGTTGTATAACCCTGTACTTTCTCAGCTGTCAGTTTGCGTGACAACCAACTCATAGAGACAGTCAGGGCTGGGTCTTCTAGATATAGACCCAACAGGCCAACTTCACCATGGTGACAAGGTCTACAGTTCAGAACTGAAGGGTCCTCTATGGAAACAGCGTGAGTCCACCGGGTAATGTTCTCCTGAAGTGTCCCTATTTGAAGCACACTGTTGAATGAAATAAACAACAACATACAGAGGGAAACAAAAAGTGGGTTAAAATAGGAACCAGCTATTAGAGATATATATAGTCACCATGGCTCTGGGCTAGCCTCGTAAATACCACACAGCCTCTCTGGGTGTCATGGTAACCTTAAACACCGGCGCCGTCACCACGGTAACCTTTCCATCTCTGAGCCTGGCGACTGCTACATTATGCAAAGATAAGCAGAGACGAGCTGATAATGGACATGGTACACAGCCGTGTGTGTGTCTGTGTGTGTGTGTGTGTGTGTGTGTGTGTGTGTGTGTGTGTGTGTGTGTGTGTGTGTGTGTGTGTGTGTCATTGCTCCTTGTGTGTGATCCTGTGCCAGAGACAGAAGCTATGGCTGCTACATATAGAGAGAGAGAGAGAGAGAGAGAGAGAGAGAGAGAGAGAGAGAGAGAGAGAGAGAGAGAGAGAGAGAGAGAGAGAGAGAGAGAGAGCGAGAGAGAGACAGAGACAGTGTCACGACTTCCGCCGAAGTCGGCCCTTCTCCTTGTTCGGGTGGTGTTCGGCGGTCGACGTCACCGGCTTTCTAGTCACCACCGATCCATTTTTCTGTTTCGTTTTGTTTTGTCTGCATAATTACACACCTGGTTTCAATTCCCCTATTATGTTCCCTATTTAACCCTCTGGCTTTCATTTCTGTTTTGTCCGTGATTGTTTGTTACGTTAGTGGTTGTTGTTATTTCTTATGATGTTTTGTAATTATTCCCTTTGTGGAATTTTGCTGTGATTTTTGAGTAAACGTTTTGTGTTTCGCTCAAACACCTGTGTCCTGCATTTGACTCTGCTACTTCGCCGCACACGAGAGAGAGAGAGAGAGAGAGAGAGAGAGAGAGAGAGAGAGAACAAAAAACTGTCAACCCACCCAGATGATACGGTACAAAGAGACTACCTAGAGCACAGAGAGAAGAGATATCTTCACAAGATGTGACACAGAGAGAAGAGATATCTTCACAAGATGTGACACAGAGAGAAGAGATGTCTTCACAAGATGTGACACAGAGAGAAGAGATATCTTCACAAGATGTGACACAGAGAGAAGAGATATCTTCACAAGATGTGACACAGAGAGAAGAGATGTCTTCACAAGATGTGACACAGAGAGAAGAGATATCTTCACAAGATGTGACACAGAGAGAAGAGATGTCTTCACAAGATGTGACACAGAGAGAAGAGATATCTTCACAAGATGTGACACAGAGAGAAGAGATATCTTCACAAGATGTGACACAGAGAGAAGAGATGTCTTCACAAGATGTGACACAGAGAGAAGAGATATCTTCACAAGATGTGACACAGAGAGAAGAGATGTCTTCACAAGATGTGACACAGAGAGAAGAGATATCTTCACAAGATGTGACACAGAGAGAAGAGATATCTTCACAAGATGTGACACAGAGAGAAGAAATGTCTTCACAAGATGTGACACAGAGAGAAGAGATATCTTCACAAGATGTGACACAGAGAGAAGAGATATCTTCACAAGATGTGACACAGAGAGAAGAGATATCTTCACAAGATGTGACACAGAGAGAAGAGATATCTTCACAAGATGTGACACAGAGAGAAGAGATATCTTCACAAGATGTGACACAGAGAGAAGAGATGTCTTCACAAGATGTGAGGATATGCCTGGGATACGACCCTATGAACGCCTCTGAAACACACTTGAAACACACGCTGTGACACTTAAAAATGTCCAATCTTCAACTCATGAGCGATGGAGAGTGAAATAAACAAAGAGAAAAGAAATGAGGTGAGCAAGTCACGGGTAGAGCCGTAGTTTGAAGTCCTGGGCACATATTCACCATGACAATCAGGATCAGTTTATATTTTGAAATCATAATGTATAAGATGACATGAACCAGGTTGGACGTGGTCCTAGATCAGCACTCTTACTAGTCAGACTCCTTATGGATCCAGGTCGTGTTAACCACTGTAAAATGAAGTGGCACCCCCAAAAAACGACATTTCATCATCATGTCTTGTTGTATAACCCTGTACTTTCTCAGCTGTCAGTTTGCGTGACAACCAACTCATAGAGACAGTCAGGGCTGGGTCTTCTAGATATAGACCCAACAGGCCAACTTCACCATGGTGACAAGGTCTACAGTTCAGAACTGAAGGGTCCTCTATGGAAACAGCGTGAGTCCACCGGGTAATGTTCTCCTGAAGTGTCCCTATTTGAAGCACACTGTTGAATGAAATAAACAACAACATACAGAGGGAAACAAAAAGTGGGTTAAAATAGGAACCAGCTATTAGAGATATATATAGTCACCATGGCTCTGGGCTAGCCTCGTAAATACCACACAGCCTCTCTGGGTGTCATGGTAACCTTAAACACCGGCGCCGTCACCACGGTAACCTTTCCATCTCTGAGCCTGGCGACTGCTACATTATGCAAAGATAAGCAGAGACGAGCTGATAATGGACATGGTACACAGCCGTGTGTGTGTCTGTGTGTGTGTGTGTGTGTGTGTGTGTGTGTGTGTGTGTGTGTGTGTGTGTGTGTGTGTGTGTCATTGCTCCTTGTGTGTGATCCTGTGCCAGAGACAGAAGCTATGGCTGCTACATATAGAGAGAGAGAGAGAGAGAGAGAGAGAGAGAGAGAGAGAGAGAGAGAGAGAGAGAGAGAGAGAGAGAGAGAGAGAGAGAGAGCGAGAGAGAGACAGAGACAGTGTCACGACTTCCGCCGAAGTCGGCCCTTCTCCTTGTTCGGGTGGTGTTCGGCGGTCGACGTCACCGGCTTTCTAGTCACCACCGATCCATTTTTCTGTTTCGTTTTGTTTTGTCTGCATAATTACACACCTGGTTTCAATTCCCCTATTATGTTCCCTATTTAACCCTCTGGCTTTCATTTCTGTTTTGTCCGTGATTGTTTGTTACGTTAGTGGTTGTTGTTATTTCTTATGATGTTTTGTAATTATTCCCTTTGTGGAATTTTGCTGTGATTTTTGAGTAAACGTTTTGTGTTTCGCTCAAACACCTGTGTCCTGCATTTGACTCTGCTACTTCGCCGCACACGAGAGAGAGAGAGAGAGAGAGAGAGAGAGAGAGAGAGAGAGAGAACAAAAAACTGTCAACCCACCCAGATGATACGGTACAAAGAGACTACCTAGAGCACAGAGAGAAGAGATATCTTCACAAGATGTGACACAGAGAGAAGAGATATCTTCACAAGATGTGACACAGAGAGAAGAGATGTCTTCACAAGATGTGACACAGAGAGAAGAGATATCTTCACAAGATGTGACACAGAGAGAAGAGATATCTTCACAAGATGTGACACAGAGAGAAGAGATATCTTCACAAGATGTGACACAGAGAGAAGAGATGTCTTCACAAGATGTGACACAGAGAGAAGAGATATCTTCACAAGATGTGACACAGAGAGAAGAGATATCTTCACAAGATGTGACACAGAGAGAAGAGATGTCTTCACAAGATGTGACACAGAGAGAAGAGATATCTTCACAAGATGTGACACAGAGAGAAGAGATGTCTTCACAAGATGTGACACAGAGAGAAGAGATATCTTCACAAGATGTGACACAGAGAGAAGAGATATCTTCACAAGATGTGACACAGAGAGAAGAAATGTCTTCACAAGATGTGACACAGAGAGAAGAGATATCTTCACAAGATGTGACACAGAGAGAAGAGATATCTTCACAAGATGTGACACAGAGAGAAGAGATATCTTCACAAGATGTGACACAGAGAGAAGAGATATCTTCACAAGATGTGACACAGAGAGAAGAGATATCTTCACAAGATGTGACACAGAGAGAAGAGATATCTTCACAAGATGTGACACAGAGAGAAGAGATATCTTCACAAGATGTGACACAGAGAGAAGAGATGTCTTCACAAGATGTGAGGATATGCCTGGGATACGACCCTATGAACGCCTCTGAAACACACTTGAAACACACGCTGTGACACTTAAAAATGTCCAATCTTCAACTCATGAGCGATGGAGAGTGAAATAAACAAAGAGAAAAGAAATGGATAAATTGCTGTCTTTGAAAACCCCAGAGAAGGATTGTGTGGAATATTAGGATTCTACTTAACTCGAGGAAAGAGATAATCACAAGTCATTCTCAGACATACTACTCTGCATATTCAAATGTAATCACTCAGATGCAGACTAAGCTGATGCGAGCAGAGCACAGATTTATAGGGTTCCTACATCGAAATATTCAGGAGTTGAGGTTGGCTGAGGATACATCAGACAGCTGCCTGACGTTAGTGTCGGCATGCCAATTAGCAGAGATCATAGTGAAAGTTCTGGATTATTTAATAAAGGGGAGATATAATATATTAGCAGACATTGTTATTTATAAGCTATATGCTCTTTAGCTCTACCTGTCACAGGACCCTGTAGTGTAGAGCGAGCGAGAGAGAGAGAGAGAGTTAGAGAGTCAGAGAGAGAGAGAGTCAGAGAGTCGAGGCATGGATTCAACAAGGTGTCGAAAGTGTTCCACAGGGATGCTGGTCCATGTTGACTCCAATGCTTCCCACAGTTGTGTCAAGTTGGCCAGATGTCCTTTGGGTGGGTGACCATTGTTGATACACAAGGGAAACGGTTGAGCATGAAAAACCCAGCAGTGTTGCAGTTCTTGACAGAAACTGGTGCCCTGGAACCTAATACCATTTTTACTTTAAAAAATGGAACCTTTATTTAACCTTTATTTAACTAGGCAAATCAGTTAAGAACAAATTGTTATTTACAATGACGACCTACCGGGGAACAGTGGGTTAACTGCCTTATTCAGGGGCAGAACAACAGATATTTACCTTGTCAGCTCGGGGATTCAATCCAGCAATACCCCGTTCAAAGGCACTTAAATCTTGTGTCTCGCCCATTCAGAGGGTGAATGGGTAAGACACAAGACATACACAGTTCATGTCTCAAGGCTTAAAAATCCTCCTTTAACCTGTCTCCTCCCCTTCATCTACACTGATTGAAGTGGATTTAACAAGTGACATCAATAAGGGATCATAGCTTTCACCTGGATTCACCTGGTCAGTCTGTCATGGAAAGAGCAGGTGTCCTTAATGTTTTGTACACTCAGTGTTCACATCTCACTCAATACAGTCCTGTCCATACACTCCTGGAGTGCTCATTAAACACACACACACACACACACCCACACCCACACCCACACCCACACACACACACACACACACACGTCTGGTTCATGGGTAAAGAAGTGTCCTGTCTCCTGTTGTGTGTCTATGTGACCAATAGAGGGAGCCCCAGGTCTCTATTACAGCTCTCTCTAGCTGACAGCCCATGTCAGAAGTTCACATCTCGCTCAATACAGTCCTGTCCATATACTCCTGGAGTGCTCATTAAACACACACACACACACACACACACACACACACACACACACACACACACACACACACACACACACACACACACACACACACACACACACACACACACACACACACACACACACACACACACACACACGAGACTCTATAGCACCGCCATGACATCCGTCACTCAGGACTGCCTCTACCAGTACTCATCATTCAGTCCTTCATCCAGGAATAGAAACACAGAAAAGAACATCTATTCTTTTATCGTCTCAGCTTCTTCTTCTCTGAAGTCTCCTTTAGTGCAGATCACAGATATTGCTGTATATAAATGACATGATAGGTCATACAGAAAGGGTTACTACACTTCACTACGTCGGTAACTCTCATTACTGTATCTGTAATAGAATCACATTGTAGTTAGAGACGACTGGACATCTAACTAGAGTTGAATAATCACACGGATACAATTGTATAAATACTGTATTAGGGAAGAAAGAATATATTTTTTCTCCTTTTTGGAAGGCTCAGGATCTTCAGTGTTTATACAGATAAGCACCTAATTCCCATAAAAACCTTTGACAGTGCCGGTATACCAATTTACTAATCTGTATATGGCTCAGGGCCCGAATTCATAAACCATCTCAGAGCAGGAATGCCCCTCATCTTATTCATTATGATTTAAAAGTCAAACATGTTCCCAGATCAGCACTCGTACTCTGAGAGGCTTTGTGAATATGGGCCCTGGTTTGTGCTCAGGTAATGTTTGTTTAGAACTGGGCATGGTATTTGCCTCACTCAACACTGTGCCCCTTGCCAGCATAATCCACGATGACCCTGCCCTGGCAGCATAATCCACGATGACCCCGCCCTGGCAGCACAATTACAAAATATACTATTTCTAAAATTAAACGAGATTTGGAGAAATCTGGACGGAAGGCAGCTCAATCCCCATGAAAAGCCTTTGAAATTCAAATGCCATGTTGTATAACAAAGCGATGTCCGCATGCAGCAGCCGCAGTAGTAGTGTAGTATCAGTAGTAGTGTAGTATCAGTAGTAGTGTAGTATCAGTAGTAGTGCAGTATCAGTAGTAGTTTAGTATCAGTAGTAGTGTAGTATCAGTAGTAGTGTAGCATCAGTAGTAGTTTAGTAGTGTAGTATCAGTAGTTGTGTAGTATCAGTAGTAGTGTAGTATCAGTAGTAGTGTAGCATCAGTAGTAGTGTAGTATCAGTAGTAGTGCAGTATCAGTAGTAGTGTAGTATCAGTAGTAGTGTAGCATCAGTAGCAGTGTAGTAGTGTAGCATCAGTAGAAGTGTAGCATCAGTAGTAGTTTAGTAGTGTAGTATCAGTAGTAGTGTAGTATCAGTAGTAGTGTCGTATCAGTAGTAGTGTAGTATCAGTAGTAGTGTAGCATCAGTAGTAGTGTAGTATCAGTAGTAGTGTAGTGTCAGTAGTAGTGTAGTATCAGTAGTAGTGTAGTATCAGTAGTGGTGTAGCATCAGTAGACGTGTAGTATCAGTAGTAGTGTAGTATCAGTAGTAGTGTAGCAATAGTAGTAGTGTAGCATCAGTAGTAGTGTAGTATCAGTAGTAGTGCAGTATCAGTAGTAGTGTAGTATCAGTAGTAGTGTAGTATCAGTAGTAGTGTAGCATCAGTAGTAGTGTAGTATCAGTAGTAGTGTAGCATCAGTAGTAGTGTAGTATCAGTAGTAGTGTAGTATCAGTTGTAGTGTAGTATCAGTAGTAGTGCAGTGTCAGTAGTAGTGTAGCATCAGTAGTAGTGTAGTATCAGTAGTAGTGCAGTATCAGTAGTAGTGCAGTATCAGTAGTAGTGTAGTATCAGTAGTAGTGTAGCATCAGTAGTAGTGTAGTATCAGTAGTAGTGCAGTATCAGTAGTAGTGTAGTATCAGTAGTAGTGTAGTATCAGTAGTAGTGTAGTATCAGTATTAGTGTAGTATCAGTAGTAGTGTAGTATCAGTAGTAGTATAGTATCAGTAGTAGTGTAGTATCAGTAGTATCAGTATTAGTGTAGTATCGGTAGTATTGTAGTATCAGTAGTAGTATAGTATCAGTAGTAGTATAGTATCAGTAGTAGTGTAGTATCAGTAGTAGTATAGTATCAGTATTAGTGTAGTATCAGTGGTAGTGTAGTATCAGTAGTAGTGTAGTATCAGTAGTAGTGTAGTATCAGTAGTAGTGTAGCATCCGTAGTAGAGTAGTATCAGTAGTAGTGTAGTATCAGTAGTAGTGTAGCATCAGCAGTAGTGTAGTATCAGTAGTAGTGTAGTATCAGTAGTATCAGTATTAGTGTAGTATCAGTAGTAGTGTAGTATCAGTAGTAGTATAGTATCAGTAGTAGTGTAGTATCAGTAGTATCAGTATTAGTGTAGTATCGGTAGTAGTGTAGTATCAGTAGTAGTATAGTATCAGTAGTAGTATAGTATCAGTAGTAGTATAGTATCAGTAGTAGTGTAGTATCAGTAGTAGTACAGTATCAGTAGTAGTGTAGTATCAGTAGTAGTGTAGCATCAGTAGTAGTGTAGTATCAGTAGTAGTGTAGTATCAGTAGTAGTGTAGTATCAGTAGTAGTGTAGTATCAGTAGTAGTGCAGTATCAGTAGTAGTGTAGTATCAGTAGTAGTGTAGTATCAGTAGTGGTGTAGCATCAGTAGACGTGTAGTATCAGTAGTAGTGTAGTATCAGTAGTAGTGTAGCAATAGTAGTAGTGTAGCATCAGTAGTAGTGTAGTATCAGTAGTAGTGCAGTATCAGTAGTAGTGTAGTATCAGTAGTAGTGTAGTATCAGTAGTAGTGTAGCATCAGTAGTAGTGTAGTATCAGTAGTAGTGTAGCATCAGTAGTAGTGTAGTATCAGTAGTAGTGTAGTATCAGTTGTAGTGTAGTATCAGTAGTAGTGCAGTGTCAGTAGTAGTGTAGCATCAGTAGTAGTGTAGTATCAGTAGTAGTGCAGTATCAGTAGTAGTGCAGTATCAGTAGTAGTGTAGTATCAGTAGTAGTGTAGCATCAGTAGTAGTGTAGTATCAGTAGTAGTGCAGTATCAGTAGTAGTGTAGTATCAGTAGTAGTGTAGTATCAGTAGTAGTGTAGTATCAGTATTAGTGTAGTATCAGTAGTAGTGTAGTATCAGTAGTAGTATAGTATCAGTAGTAGTGTAGTATCAGTAGTATCAGTATTAGTGTAGTATCGGTAGTATTGTAGTATCAGTAGTAGTATAGTATCAGTAGTAGTATAGTATCAGTAGTAGTGTAGTATCAGTAGTAGTATAGTATCAGTAGTAGTGTAGTATCAGTGGTAGTGTAGTATCAGTAGTAGTGTAGTATCAGTAGTAGTGTAGTATCAGTAGTAGTGTAGCATCCGTAGTAGAGTAGTATCAGTAGTAGTGTAGTATCAGTAGTAGTGTAGCATCAGCAGTAGTGTAGTATCAGTAGTAGTGTAGTATCAGTAGTATCAGTATTAGTGTAGTATCAGTAGTAGTGTAGTATCAGTAGTAGTATAGTATCAGTAGTAGTGTAGTATCAGTAGTATCAGTATTAGTGTAGTATCGGTAGTAGTGTAGTATCAGTAGTAGTATAGTATCAGTAGTAGTATAGTATCAGTAGTAGTATAGTATCAGTAGTAGTGTAGTATCAGTAGTAGTACAGTATCAGTAGTAGTGTAGTATCAGTAGTAGTGTAGCATCAGTAGTAGTGTAGTATCAGTAGTAGTGTAGTATCAGTAGTAGTGTAGTATCAGTAGTAGTGTAGTATCAGTAGTAGTGTAGTATCAGTAGTAGTGTAGTATCAGTAGTAGTGTAGCATCAGTAGTAGTGTAGCATCAGTAGTAGTGTAGTATCAGTAGTAGTGTAGCATCAGTAGTAGTGCAGTATCAGTAATAGTGTAGTATCAGTAGTAGTGTAGCATCAGTAGTAGTGTAGTATCAGTAGTAGTGCAGTATCAGTAGTAGTGCAGTATCAGTAGTAGTGTAGTATCAGTAGTAGTGTAGCATCAGCAGTAGTGTAGTATCAGTAGTAGTGTAGTATCAGTAGTATCAGTATTAGTGTAGTATCAGTAGTAGTGTAGTATCAGTAGTAGTATAGTATCAGTAGTAGTGTAGTATCAGTAGTAGTGTAGAATCAGTAGTAGAGTAGTATCATTAGTAGAGTAGTATCAGTAGAAGTGTAGCATCAGCAGTAGTGTAGTATCAGTAGTAGTGTAGTATCAGTAGTAGTATAGTATCATTAGTAGTGTAGTATCAGTAGTATCAGTATTAGTGTAGTATCAGTAGTAGTGTAGTATCAGTAGTAGTGTAGTATCAGTAGTAGTGTAGTATCAGTAGTAGTGTAGTATCAGTAGTAGTGTAGTATCAGTAGTAGTGTAGCATCAGTAGTAGTGTAGCATCAGTAGTAGTGTAGTATCAGTAGTAGTATAGTATCAGTAGTAGTGTAGTATCAGTAGTAGTGTAGCATCAGTAGTAGTGCAGTATCAGTAGTAGTGTAGTATCAGTAGTAGTGTAGTATCAGTCGTAGTGTAGTATCAGTCGTAGTGTAGTATCAGTAGTAGTGTAGCATCAGTAGTAGTGTAGCATCAGTAGTATCAGTATTAGTGTTATATCAGTGGTATCAGTATTACTGTAGCATCAGTAGTAGTGTAGTATCAGTAGTAGTGTAGTATCAGTAGTAGTGTATTATCAGTAGTAGTGTAGTATCAGTAGTAGTGTAGCATCAGTAGTAGTGTAGTATCAGTAGTAGTGTAGTATCAGTAGTAGTGTAGTATCAGTAGTAGTGTAGTATCAGTAGTAGTGTAGCATCAGTATTAGTGTTGCATCAGTAGTAGTGTAGTATCAGTAGTAGTGTAGTATCCGTAGTAGTGTAGTATCAGTAGTAGTGTAGTATCAGTAGTAGTGTAGTATCAGTAGTAGTGTAGTATCGGTAGTAGTGTAGTATCGGTAGTAGTGTAGTACCGGTAGTAGTGTAGCATCGGTAGTAGTGTAGCATCAGTAGTAGTGTAGCATCAGTAGTAGTGTAGTATCAGTAGTAGTGTAGTATCAGTAGTAGTGCAGTATCAGTAGTAGTGTAGTATCAGTAGTAGTGTAGTATCAGTAGTAGTGTAGTATCAGTAGTAGTGTAGCATCAGTAGTAGTGTAGCATCAGTATTAGTGTAGCATCAGTAGTAGTGTAGTATCAGTAGTAGTGTAGTATCCGTAGTAGTGTAGTATCAGTAGTATCAGTAGTAGTATAGTATCAGTAGTAGTGTAGTATCAGTAGTAGTGTAGTATCAGTAGTAGTGTAGTATCAGTAGTAGTGTAGTATCGGTAGTAGTGTAGTATCGGTAGTAGTGTAGTATCAGTAGTAGTATAGTATCAGTAGTAGTGCAGTGTCAGTAGTAGTGTAGTATCAGTAGTAGTGTAGTATCAGTAGTAGAGTAGTATCAGTAATAGTGTAGTATCAGTAGTAGTGTAGTATCAGTAGTAGTGTAGCATCAGTAGTAGTGTAGTATCAGTAGTAGTGTAGTATCAGTAGTAGTGTAGTATCAGCAGTAGTGTAGTATCAGCAGTAGTGTACTACCAGTAATAGTGTAGCATCAGTAGTAGTGCAGTATCAGTAGTAGTGTAGCATCAGTAGTAGTGTAGCATCAGTAGTAGTGTAGTATCAGTAGTAGTGTAGCATCAGTAGTAGTGTAGCATCAGTAGTAGTGCAGTATCAGTAGTAGTGTAGCATCAGTAGTAGTGTAGCATCAGTAGTAGTGTCGTATCAGTAGTAGTGTAGTATCAGTAGTAGTGTAGTATCAGTAGTAGTGTAGTATCAGTAGTAGTGCAGTATCAGTAGTAGTGTAGTATCAGTAGTAGTGCAGTGTCAGTAGTAGTGTAGTATCAGTAGTAGTGTAGCATCGGTAGTAGTGTAGTATCGGTAGTAGTGTAGTATCAGTAGTAGTGTAGTATCAGTAGTAGTGTAGTATCAGTAGTAGTATAGTATCAGTAGTAGTGTAGTATCAGTAGTAGTGTAGAATCAGTAGTAGAGTAGTATCATTAGTAGAGTAGTATCAGTAGTAGTGTAGCATCAGCAGTAGTGTAGTATCAGTAGTAGTGTAGTATCAGTAGTAGTATAGTATCATTAGTAGTGTAGTATCAGTAGTATCAGTATTAGTGTAGTATCGGTAGTAGTGTAGTATCAGTAGTAGTATAGTATCAGTAGTAGTGTAGTATCAATAGTAGTGTAGTATCAGTAGTAGTGTAGTATCAGTAGTAGTGTAGCATCAGTAGTAGTGTAGCATCAGTAGTAGTGTAGTATCAGTAGTAGTATAGTATCAGTAGTAGTGTAGTATCAGTAGTAGTGTAGCATCAGTAGTAGTGCAGTATCAGTAGTAGTGTAGTATCAGTAGTAGTGTAGTATCAGTAGTAGTGCAGCATCAGTAGTAGTGTAGTATCAGTAGTAGTGTAGTATCAGTCGTAGTGTAGTATCAGTCGTAGTGTAGTATCAGTAGTAGTGTAGCATCAGTAGTAGTGTAGCATCAGTAGTATCAGTATTAGTGTTATATCAGTAGTATCAGTATTACTGTAGCATCAGTAGTAGTGTAGTATCAGTAGTAGTGTAGTATCAGTAGTAGTGTAGTATCAGTAGTAGTGTAGTATCAGTAGTAGTGTAGCATCAGTAGTAGTGTAGTATCAGTAGTAGTGTAGTATCAGTAGTAGTGTAGTATCAGTAGTAGTGTAGTATCAGTAGTAGTGTAGCATCAGTATTAGTGTAGCATCAGTAGTAGTGTAGTATCCGTAGTAGTGTAGTATCCGTAGTAGTGTAGTATCCGTAGTAGTGTAGTATCAGTAGTAGTGTAGTATCAGTAGTAGTGTAGTATCGGTAGTAGTGTAGTATCGGTAGTAGTGTAGTATCGGTAGTAGTGTAGTATCGGTAGTAGTGTAGTACCGGTAGTAGTGTAGCATCAGTAGTAGTGTAGCATCAGTAGTAGTGTAGCATCAGTAGTAGTGTAGTATCAGTAGTAGTGTAGTATCAGTAGTAGTGCAGTATCAGTAGTAGTGTAGTATCAGTAGTAGTGTAGAATCAGTAGTAGTGTAGTATCAGTAGTAGTGTAGCATCAGTAGTAGTGTAGCATCAGTATTAGTGTAGCATCAGTAGTAGTGTAGTATCAGTAGTAGTGTAGTATCCGTAGTAGTGTAGTATCAGTAGTATCAGTAGTAGTATAGTATCAGTAGTAGTGTAGTATCCGTAGTAGTGTAGTATCAGTAGTAGTGTAGTATCGGTAGTAGTGTAGTATCGGTAGTAGTGTAGTATCAGTAGTAGTGTAGTATCAGTAGTAGTGTAGTATCGGTAGTAGTGTAGTATCGGTAGTAGTGTAGTATCAGTAGTAGTGTAGTATCAGTAGTAGTGCAGTGTCAGTAGTAGTGTAGTATCAGTAGTAGTGTAGTATCAGTAGTAGTGTAGTATCAGTAGTAGTGTAGTATCAGCAGTAGTGTAGTATCAGCAGTAGTGTACTACCAGTAATAGTGTAGCATCAGTAGTAGTGCAGTATCAGTAGTAGTGTAGCATCAGTAGTAGTGTAGCATCAGTAGTAGTGTAGCATCAGTAGTAGTGTAGTATCAGTAGTAGTGTAGTATCAGTAGTAGTGCAGTATCAGTAGTAGTGTAGTATCAGTAGTAGTGTAGAATCAGTAGTAGTGTAGTATCAGTAGTAGTGTAGCATCAGTAGTAGTGTAGCATCAGTATTAGTGTAGCATCAGTAGTAGTGTAGTATCAGTAGTAGTGTAGTATCCGTAGTAGTGTAGTATCAGTAGTATCAGTAGTAGTATAGTATCAGTAGTAGTGTAGTATCCGTAGTAGTGTAGTATCAGTAGTAGTGTAGTATCGGTAGTAGTGTAGTATCGGTAGTAGTGTAGTATCAGTAGTAGTGTAGTATCAGTAGTAGTGTAGTATCGGTAGTAGTGTAGTATCAGTAGTAGTGTAGTATCAGTAGTAGTGTAGTATCAGTAGTAGTGCAGTGTCAGTAGTAGTGTAGTATCAGTAGTAGTGTAGTATCAGTAGTAGTGTAGTATCAGTAGTAGTGTAGTATCAGTAGTAGTGTAGTATCAGCAGTAGTGTAGTATCAGCAGTAGTGTACTACCAGTAATAGTGTAGCATCAGTAGTAGTGCAGTATCAGTAGTAGTGTAGCATCAGTAGTAGTGTAGCATCAGTAGTAGTGTAGTATCAGTAGTAGTGTAGCATCAGTAGTAGTGTAGCATCAGTAGTAGTGCAGTATCAGTAGTAGTGTAGCATCAGTAGTAGTGTAGCATCAGTAGTAGTGTCGTATCAGTAGTAGTGTAGTATCAGTAGTAGTGTAGTATCAGTAGTAGTGTAGTATCAGTAGTAGTGTAGTATCAGTAGTAGTGCAGTATCAGTAGTAGTGTAGTATCAGTAGTAGTGCAGTGTCAGTAGTAGTGTAGTATCAGTAGTAGTGTAGCATCGATAGTAGTGTAGTATCGGTAGTAGTGTAGTATCAGTAGTAGTGTAGTATCAGTAGTAGTGTAGTATCAGTAGTAGTGTAGTATCAGTAGTAGTATAGTATCAGTAGTAGTGTAGTATCAGTAGTAGTGTAGAATCAGTAGTAGAGTAGTATCATTAGTAGAGTAGTATCAGTAGTAGTGTAGCATCAGCAGTAGTGTGGTATCAGTAGTAGTGTAGTATCAGTAGTAGTATAGTATCATTAGTAGTGTAGTATCAGTAGTATCAGTATTAGTGTAGTATCGGTAGTAGTGTAGTATCAGTAGTAGTATAGTATCAGTAGTAGTGTAGTATCAGTAGTAGTGTAGTATCAGTAGTAGTGTAGTATCAGTAGTAGTGTAGCATCAGTAGTAGTGTAGCATCAGTAGTAGTGCAGTATCAGTAGTAGTATAGTATCAGTAGTAGTGTAGTATCAGTAGTAGTGTAGCATCAGTAGTAGTGTAGTATCAGTAGTAGTGTAGTATCAGTAGTAGTGTAGTATCAGTAGTAGTGTAGTATCAGTAGTAGTGTAGCATCAGTAGTAGTGTAGTATCAGTAGTAGTGTAGTATCAGTAGTAGTGTAGTATCAGTAGTAGTGTAGTATCAGTAGTAGTGTAGCATCAGTATTAGTGTAGCATCAGTAGTAGTGTAGTATCCGTAGTAGTGTAGTATCCGTAGTAGTGTAGTATCCGTAGTAGTGTAGTATTAGTAGTGTAGTATCAGTAGTAGTGTAGTATCAGTAGTAGTGTAGTATCGGTAGTAGTGTAGTATCGGTAGTAGTGTAGTATCGGTAGTAGTGTAGTATCGGTAGTAGTGTAGTACCGGTAGTAGTGTAGCATCAGTAGTAGTGTAGCATCAGTAGTAGTGTAGCATCAGTAGTAGTGTAGTATCAGTAGTAGTGTAGTATCAGTAGTAGTGCAGTATCAGTAGTAGTGTAGTATCAGTAGTAGTGTAGAATCAGTAGTAGTGTAGTATCAGTAGTAGTGTAGCATCAGTAGTAGTGTAGCATCAGTATTAGTGTAGCATCAGTAGTAGTGTAGTATCAGTAGTAGTGTAGTATCCGTAGTAGTGTAGTATCAGTAGTATCAGTAGTAGTATAGTATCAGTAGTAGTGTAGTATCCGTAGTAGTGTAGTATCAGTAGTAGTGTAGTATCGGTAGTAGTGTAGTATCGGTAGTAGTGTAGTATCAGTAGTAGTGTAGTATCAGTAGTAGTGTAGTATCGGTAGTAGTGTAGTATCGGTAGTAGTGTAGTATCAGTAGTAGTGTAGTATCAGTAGTAGTGCAGTGTCAGTAGTAGTGTAGTATCAGTAGTAGTGTAGTATCAGTAGTAGTGTAGTATCAGTAGTAGTGTAGTATCAGCAGTAGTGTAGTATCAGCAGTAGTGTACTACCAGTAATAGTGTAGCATCAGTAGTAGTGCAGTATCAGTAGTAGTGTAGCATCAGTAGTAGTGTAGCATCAGTAGTAGTGTAGCATCAGTAGTAGTGTAGTATCAGTAGTAGTGTAGTATCAGTAGTAGTGCAGTATCAGTAGTAGTGTAGTATCAGTAGTAGTGTAGAATCAGTAGTAGTGTAGTATCAGTAGTAGTGTAGCATCAGTAGTAGTGTAGCATCAGTATTAGTGTAGCATCAGTAGTAGTGTAGTATCAGTAGTAGTGTAGTATCCGTAGTAGTGTAGTATCAGTAGTATCAGTAGTAGTATAGTATCAGTAGTAGTGTAGTATCCGTAGTAGTGTAGTATCAGTAGTAGTGTAGTATCGGTAGTAGTGTAGTATCGGTAGTAGTGTAGTATCAGTAGTAGTGTAGTATCAGTAGTAGTGTAGTATCGGTAGTAGTGTAGTATCAGTAGTAGTGTAGTATCAGTAGTAGTGTAGTATCAGTAGTAGTGCAGTGTCAGTAGTAGTGTAGTATCAGTAGTAGTGTAGTATCAGTAGTAGTGTAGTATCAGTAGTAGTGTAGTATCAGTAGTAGTGTAGTATCAGCAGTAGTGTAGTATCAGCAGTAGTGTACTACCAGTAATAGTGTAGCATCAGTAGTAGTGCAGTATCAGTAGTAGTGTAGCATCAGTAGTAGTGTAGCATCAGTAGTAGTGTAGTATCAGTAGTAGTGTAGCATCAGTAGTAGTGTAGCATCAGTAGTAGTGTAGTATCAGTAGTAGTGTAGCATCAGTAGTAGTGTAGCATCAGTAGTAGTGTCGTATCAGTAGTAGTGTAGTATCAGTAGTAGTGTAGTATCAGTAGTAGTGTAGTATCAGTAGTAGTGTAGTATCAGTAGTAGTGCAGTATCAGTAGTAGTGTAGTATCAGTAGTAGTGCAGTGTCAGTAGTAGTGTAGTATCAGTAGTAGTGTAGCATCGATAGTAGTGTAGTATCGGTAGTAGTGTAGTATCAGTAGTAGTGTAGTATCAGTAGTAGTGTAGTATCAGTAGTAGTGTAGTATCAGTAGTAGTATAGTATCAGTAGTAGTGTAGTATCAGTAGTAGTGTAGAATCAGTAGTAGAGTAGTATCATTAGTAGAGTAGTATCAGTAGTAGTGTAGCATCAGCAGTAGTGTAGTATCAGTAGTAGTGTAGTATCAGTAGTAGTATAGTATCATTAGTAGTGTAGTATCAGTAGTATCAGTATTAGTGTAGTATCGGTAGTAGTGTAGTATCAGTAGTAGTATAGTATCAGTAGTAGTGTAGTATCAGTAGTAGTGTAGTATCAGTAGTAGTGTAGTATCAGTAGTAGTGTAGCATCAGTAGTAGTGTAGCATCAGTAGTAGTGTAGTATCAGTAGTAGTGTAGTATCAGTAGTAGTGTAGTATCAGTAGTAGTGTAGCATCAGTAGTAGTGCAGTATCAGTAGTAGTGTAGTATCAGTAGTAGTGTAGTATCAGTAGTAGTGCAGCATCAGTAGTAGTGTAGTATCAGTAGTAGTGTAGTATCAGTCGTAGTGTAGTATCAGTCGTAGTGTAGTATCAGTAGTAGTGTAGCATCAGTAGTAGTGTAGCATCAGTAGTATCAGTATTAGTGTTATATCAGTAGTATCAGTATTACTGTAGCATCAGTAGTAGTGTAGTATCAGTAGTAGTGTAGTATCAGTAGTAGTGTAGTATCAGTAGTAGTGTAGTATCAGTAGTAGTGTAGCATCAGTAGTAGTGTAGTATCAGTAGTAGTGTAGTATCAGTAGTAGTGTAGTATCAGTAGTAGTGTAGTATCAGTAGTAGTGTAGCATCAGTATTAGTGTAGCATCAGTAGTAGTGTAGTATCCGTAGTAGTGTAGTATCCGTAGTAGTGTAGTATCCGTAGTAGTGTAGTATTAGTAGTGTAGTATCAGTAGTAGTGTAGTATCAGTAGTAGTGTAGTATCGGTAGTAGTGTAGTATCGGTAGTAGTGTAGTATCGGTAGTAGTGTAGTATCGGTAGTAGTGTAGTACCGGTAGTAGTGTAGCATCAGTAGTAGTGTAGCATCAGTAGTAGTGTAGCATCAGTAGTAGTGTAGTATCAGTAGTAGTGTAGTATCAGTAGTAGTGCAGTATCAGTAGTAGTGTAGTATCAGTAGTAGTGTAGAATCAGTAGTAGTGTAGTATCAGTAGTAGTGTAGCATCAGTAGTAGTGTAGCATCAGTATTAGTGTAGCATCAGTAGTAGTGTAGTATCAGTAGTAGTGTAGTATCCGTAGTAGTGTAGTATCAGTAGTATCAGTAGTAGTATAGTATCAGTAGTAGTGTAGTATCCGTAGTAGTGTAGTATCAGTAGTAGTGTAGTATCGGTAGTAGTGTAGTATCGGTAGTAGTGTAGTATCAGTAGTAGTGTAGTATCAGTAGTAGTGTAGTATCGGTAGTAGTGTAGTATCGGTAGTAGTGTAGTATCAGTAGTAGTGTAGTATCAGTAGTAGTGCAGTGTCAGTAGTAGTGTAGTATCAGTAGTAGTGTAGTATCAGTAGTAGTGTAGTATCAGTAGTAGTGTAGTATCAGCAGTAGTGTAGTATCAGCAGTAGTGTACTACCAGTAATAGTGTAGCATCAGTAGTAGTGCAGTATCAGTAGTAGTGTAGCATCAGTAGTAGTTTAGCATCAGTAGTAGTGTAGCATCAGTAGTAGTGTAGTATCAGTAGTAGTGTAGTATCAGTAGTAGTGCAGTATCAGTAGTAGTGTAGTATCAGTAGTAGTGTAGAATCAGTAGTAGTGTAGTATCAGTAGTAGTGTAGCATCAGTAGTAGTGTAGCATCAGTATTAGTGTAGCATCAGTAGTAGTGTAGTATCAGTAGTAGTGTAGTATCAGTAGTATCAGTAGTAGTATAGTATCAGTAGTAGTGTAGTATCCGTAGTAGTGTAGTATCAGTAGTAGTGTAGTATCGGTAGTAGTGTAGTATCGGTAGTAGTGTAGTATCAGTAGTAGTGTAGTATCAGTAGTAGTGTAGTATCGGTAGTAGTGTAGTATCGGTAGTAGTGTAGTATCAGTAGTAGTGTAGTATCAGTAGTAGTGCAGTGTCAGTATTAGTGTAGTATCAGTAGTAGTGTAGTATCAGTAGTAGTGTAGTATCAGTAGTAGTGTAGTATCAGTAGTAGTGTAGTATCAGCAGTAGTGTAGTATCAGCAGTAGTGTACTACCAGTAATAGTGTAGCATCAGTAGTAGTGCAGTATCAGTAGTAGTGTAGCATCAGTAGTAGTGTAGCATCAGTAGTAGTGTAGTATCAGTAGTAGTGTAGCATCAGTAGTAGTGTAGCATCAGTAGTAGTGTAGTATCAGTAGTAGTGTAGCATCAGTAGTAGTGTAGCATCAGTAGTAGTGTCGTATCAGTAGTAGTGTAGTATCAGTAGTAGTGTAGTATCAGTAGTAGTGTAGTATCAGTAGTAGTGTAGTATCAGTAGTAGTGCAGTATCAGTAGTAGTGTAGTATCAGTAGTAGTGCAGTGTCAGTAGTAGTGTAGTATCAGTAGTAGTGTAGCATCGATAGTAGTGTAGTATCGGTAGTAGTGTAGTATCAGTAGTAGTGTAGTATCAGTAGTAGTGTAGTATCAGTAGTAGTGTAGTATCAGTAGTAGTATAGTATCAGTAGTAGTGTAGTATCAGTAGTAGTGTAGAATCAGTAGTAGAGTAGTATCATTAGTAGAGTAGTATCAGTAGTAGTGTAGCATCAGCAGTAGTGTAGTATCAGTAGTAGTGTAGTATCAGTAGTAGTATAGTATCATTAGTAGTGTAGTATCAGTAGTATCAGTATTAGTGTAGTATCGGTAGTAGTGTAGTATCAGTAGTAGTATAGTATCAGTAGTAGTGTAGTATCAGTAGTAGTGTAGTATCAGTAGTAGTGTAGTATCAGTAGTAGTGTAGCATCAGTAGTAGTGTAGCATCAGTAGTAGTGTAGTATCAGTAGTAGTGTAGTATCAGTAGTAGTGTAGTATCAGTAGTAGTGTAGCATCAGTAGTAGTGCAGTATCAGTAGTAGTGTAGTATCAGTAGTAGTGTAGTATCAGTAGTAGTGCAGCATCAGTAGTAGTGTAGTATCAGTAGTAGTGTAGTATCAGTCGTAGTGTAGTATCAGTCGTAGTGTAGTATCAGTAGTAGTGTAGCATCAGTAGTAGTGTAGCATCAGTAGTATCAGTATTAGTGTTATATCAGTAGTATCAGTATTACTGTAGCATCAGTAGTAGTGTAGTATCAGTAGTAGTGTTAGTATCAGTAGTAGTGTATTATCAGTAGTAGTGTAGTATCAGTAGTAGTGTAGCATCAGTAGTAGTGTAGTATCAGTAGTAGTGTAGTATCAGTAGTAGTGTAGTATCAGTAGTAGTGTAGTATCAGTAGTAGTTTAGCATCAGTATTAGTGTAGCATCAGTAGTAGTGTAGTATCCGTAGTAGTGTAGTATCCGTAGTAGTGTAGTATCCGTAGTAGTGTAGTATCAGTAGTGTAGTATCAGTAGTAGTGTAGTATCAGTAGTAGTGTAGTATCGGTAGTAGTGTAGTATCGGTAGTAGTGTAGTATCGGTAGTGTAGCATCAGTAGTAGTGTAGCATCAGTAGCAGTGTAGTATCAGTAGTAGTGTAGTATCAGTAGTAGTGCAGTATCAGTAGTAGTGTAGTATCAGTAGTAGTGTAGTATCAGTAGTAGTGTAGTATCAGTAGTAGTGTAGCATCAGTAGTAGTGTAGCATCAGTAGTAGTGTAGCATCAGTAGTAGTGTAGTATCAGTAGTAGTGTAGTATCCGTAGTAGTGTAGTATCAGTAGTATCAGTAGTAGTATAGTATCAGTAGTAGTGTAGTATCAGTAGTAGTGTAGTATCAGTAGTAGTGTAGTATCAGTAGTAGTGTAGTATCAGTAGTAGTGTAGTATCGGTAGTAGTGTAGTATCAGTAGTAGTGTAGTATCAGTAGTAGTGCAGTGTCAGTAGTAGTGTAGTATCAGTAGTAGTGTAGTATCAGTAGTAGTGTAGTATCAGTAGTAGTGTAGTATCAGTAGTAGTGTAGCATCAGTAGTAGTGTAGTATCAGTAGTAGTGTAGTATCAGCAGTAGTGTAGTATCAGCAGTAGTGTACTACCAGTAATAGTGTAGCATCAGTAGTAGTGCAGTATCAGTAGTAGTGTAGCATCAGTAGTAGTGTAGCATCAGTAGTAGTGTAGTATCAGTAGTAGTGTAGCATCAGTAGTAGTGTAGCATCAGTAGTAGTGTAGTATCAGTAGTAGTGTAGCATCAGTAGTAGTGTAGCATCAGTAGTAGTGTCGTATCAGTAGTAGTGTAGTATCAGTAGTAGTGTAGTATCAGTAGTAGTGTAGTATCAGTAGTAGTGCAGTATCAGTAGTAGTGTAGTATCAGTAGTAGTGCAGTGTCAGTAGTAGTGTAGTATCAGTAGTAGTGTAGCATCAGTAGTAGTGTAGTATCGGTAGTAGTGTAGTATCAGTAGTAGTGTAGTATCAGTAGTAGTGTAGTATCAGTAGTAGTGTAGTATCAGTAGTAGTGTAGTATCAGTAGTAGTGTAGTATCAGCAGTAGTGTAGTATCAGCAGTAGTGTACTATCAGCAGTAGTGTAGCATCAGTAGTAGTGTCGTATCAGTAGTAGTGTAGTATCAGTAGTAGTGTAGTATCAGTAGTAGTGTAGTATCAGTAGTAGTGTAGTATCAGTAGTAGTGTAGTATCAGTAGTAGTGTAGTATCAGTGCATGTCTGGTAATCTGATGAGCTGGGTTGATTCCCACTGTTCAACGGTAGAGTAGTGAGAGAGAATCACACACACTGTACCCGGGCTCCCGAGTGGCGCAGCAGTCTAAGGCACTGTAGTCCCTGGTTTGAATCCAGACTGCATCACATCCAGCCGTGTTTGGGCGGCGCACAATTGGCCCAGCATCGGCCGGGGTAGGCTGTCATTGTAAATAAGAATTTGTTCTTAACTGACTTGCCTAGTTAAATAAATACAATAGTTTTATGTCTGTTATACTGCGTCTGCTTTCCAGTGATTCCCAGGGCTTTGGAGTCTGTTTTTAAACATTTTATTATACCTCATATGATAATAAAGGATGACATGGATGAGCTCTATTCAATCAAAACAGGTGTCTGGAAGTAACAAACTATTCTAATTTTGAATGGTGAGAATGCATGTTTAGAGACATTCAGGACATTCACTCAATTCAATTCCACTCCATACAAAGCATTATTTATGCCAGAGGAACAATATCGCTGGGCCAAGCAGTGGTTCTCTCACAGCGCTGGGTGAATATAATGTAGGCTTTAGCTCTTCTCTCAAACTGAAGCATGTCAGCTCCTACTAACTGTATCTTCTTATCAACACAAACACACTGGCATCACTTTGTTTCTCAGCTCAGTGGCTCCATGAACTGTGTGTGTCACTGACTGGGTCCTTGGATGCCCCTGTGTGTGGTGTGTGTGTGTGGTGTGTGTGTGTGGTGTGTGGTGTGTGTGTGTGTGTGTGTGTGTGTGTGTGTGTGTGTGTGTGTGGTGTGTGTGTGTTCTGACAGGGGCTTAGACAGCAGAAATGGACGTGTCTGCATCCATGTGTCTGTGATGGTTAAACTCCAGAGCTAACTGGAGATCCCTATTGGCCCTAGGTTATTGTTTTGGTCTTGGAAGGAGAGAGAGAGGAGCAGGGGAAATAAGGATGAGAGGTGGAGGGGAGAAGAGGAGAGTAGGGTGAAGGGGGGTGAGAAGAGGTGGGTACATGAGGACAGAGATAGAGGGAGGAGGATATGAGAGAGATGGATAATCAAAAGAGAGTGAGGGACAGTACAAGAGGGAAGGAGGGAGAGGGGAAAGAGGGAGAGAGGAAAGAGGGAGAGGGGAAAGAGGGAGAGGGGAAGGAGGGAGAGGGGAAGGAGGGAGAGGGGAAAGAGGGAGAGGGGAAGGAGTGAGAGGGGAAGGAGGGAGATGGGAAAGAGGGAGAGGGGAAAGATGGAGAGGGGAAAGAGGGAGAGGGGAAAGAGGGAGAGGGGAAAGAGGGAGAGGGGAAGGAGGGAGAGGGGAAAGAGGGAGGGGAAAGAGGGAGAGGGGAAAGATGGAGGGGGGAAAGATGGAGGGGGGAAGGAGGGAGAGGGTAAGGAGGGAGTGTGGAAAGATGGAGAGGGGAAGGAGGGAGAGGGGAGAGCGGAAAGAGGGAGAAGGGAAAGAGGGGGAGGGGAAAAGGGAGAGGGGAAGGAGGGAGAGGGGAAAGAGGGAGAGGGGAAGGAGGGAGAGGGGAAGGAGGGAGAGGGGAAAGAGGGAGAGGGGAAAGAGGGAGAGGGGAAAGAGGGAGATGGGAAGGAGGGAGAGGGGAAGGAGGGAGAGGAGAAAGAGGGAGAGGGGAAAGAGGGAGAGGAGAAAGAGGGAGAGGGGAAGGAGGGAGAGGGGAAGGAGGGAGAGGAGAAGGAGGGAGAGGAGAAAGAGGGAGAGGGGAAAGAGGGAGAGGGGAAAGATGGAGAGGGGAAAGAGGGAGAGGAGAAAGATGGAGAAGGGAAAGAGTGAGAGGGGAAGGAGGGAGAGGAGAGGAAAGAGGGAGAGGGGAATGCTGGATTATTCAAGGAGAGAGGGGAGCAGGTTTACTTAGGAGGAAGAGGGGAAGGATGAATAGATGAGAGGGGGATGAAAAGTGAGGACTGCAGGCAGGGATGTTTAGGAAAATAGGAGTGAGGGATGGGTACATGATAGGGTATCGAAGGAGAGAATAGCAGGGTATTGAATAGCAGGGTATCGAAGGAGAGAGCTGTGAGGAGGAGGGAGAGAAAAATACAGTGTTAGAGGAGTAGAGGAAGAAGTTATTGCAGGACAGAGGAGAAAAGGAGGGGGAAATGAGAGGAGAGATGAGGACAGGTGAAAGTGAGGAGAGGGCAGTGTTATGGAAAGAGATAGAGTGTGAGAGAGAGAGAGAGCAGTATTATAAATAGCAGACTACATCATTTCCTTGACGAACACAACGTCCTGAGCAGAAGCCAGATTGGATTTCTAAAAAATTATCGTACAACAGACCACATTTACACCCTCCACACTCTAATTGATAAACAAGTTAACCAAAACAAAGGCAAAATCTACTCGTGTTTTGTAGATTTCAAGAAAGCATTTGATTCAATTTGGCACGAAGGTCTTTTTTATAAACTAATAGAAAGTGGTATTGGAGGGAAAACATATGATTTTATTAAATCAATGTACACTAAAAACAAATGTGCGGTTAAAATTGGCAACAAGCAAACAGACTTCTTCTATCAGGGGCGTGGAGTGAAACAGGGCTGCCCAATAAGTCCAACATTATTTAACATCTACATTAATGAATTGGCAAAAATATTAGAAGAATCGGCAGCACCTGGTATCACCCTACACAACACTGAAATCAAGTGTCTGCTGTACGCAGATGACCTGGTGCTGCTGTCTCCCACTAAAGAGGGGTTACAGCAGCACCTAGATCGTCTTCACAGGTTCTGTCAGACCTGGGCTCTGACCGTTAACCTAAAAAAAACAAATATAATGATATTCCAAAAAAGGTCGGGAAATAAGGATGACAAATATAAATTCTATTTGGACACAGTTCTATTAGAACACACCAAAAACTACACATATCTAGGACTAAATATCAGCAACACAGGTAGCTTTCACATGGCTGTGAATGAGCTGAGAGACAAAGCAAGAAGAGCATTCTATGCCATTAAAAGGAACATCAAAATTGAAATTCCAATTAGAATCTGGCTCAAAATTTTTCAATCAGTTATAGAACCAATTGCTCTATATGGCAGTGAAGTATGGGGTCCACTCTCTAATAATGAATTTACCAAATGGGACAAACATCCAATTGAAATATTGCATGCAGAGTTTTGCAAGACTGTATTGCAAGTACAAAGAAAAACTCCAAATAACGCATGTAGGGCAGAATTGGGCCAATACCCCCTCCTCATTCGAATAGAAAAAAGAGCCATCAAATATTACAACCATCTAAAAACAAGTGACCCCAAAACATTCCATCACACAGCTCTACAATGTCAAGAGATGAAACCAGAGAAGAGTCCCCTCAGCCAGCTAGTTCTGAGGCTCAGTTCACCAACCCAAACCAACCCCATAGAGCCTCGGGACAGCCCTCAGAAAATCTGGCCCAACCAAATCATCACAAAACAAAAAGAAAAATATATCACCTATTGGAAAGACACCACAAAAAATCAAAGTAAACTTCAATGCTATTTGGCTCTAAACAGACAGTACATGGTGGCAGACTATCTGACCACTGTGACTGATAGAAAACTGAGGAAAACATTGACTAGGTACAGACTCAGTGAGCACAGTCTGGCTATAGAGACCGGTCGTCACAGACAAACCTGGCTGCCCAGAGAGGACAGGCTGTGCTCACTCTGCTCCAGGGGAGAGGTAGAGACAGAGGTGCATTTCCTACTACACTGTGACAAATACTCAGACCTAAGAGCATATTTCTTTCCCAAAATTATAACTCAATACAAAGAATTTGAAACTATAAAAGATGAAGAAAAAATCAAATATTTATTGGGTGAAAAGCCAAAATGTGCAGTTTTGGCAGCCAAATATGTGTCCTCCTGCCACAACCTGAGGGACAGCCAGTGAAAAATGCAAAGTAATGTTGATAATATTTCCCATTTAGCTTAGTTCTGTTTTGTCTTTCATACCAGGTCATATGTCTTCTCAAGTCATGTTGACACTGGTCTACTACCATTGATTTAATATATTGTTGTTCTGATTAATATTGTTGTTGTAGCTGCTGTTAATGGTAATCCCATGTCCACTACTACTATTATTATTACTGTTGGTTCCACCATTTATTTATATATATATATATATATATTTTGTATATATATACATATATATTAGATTTTTATTTTTCGATATGTATACTTTGACAATGTAAGTAATAATGAACTTGCCATGTCAATAAAGTCAATTGAATTGAATTGAATTGAATTGAATTGAGAGAGAGAGAGAGAGAGAGAGAGAGAGAGAGAGAGAGAGAGAGAGAGAGAGAGAGAGAGAGAGAGAGAGAGAGAGAGAGAGAGTAGGAGGGACAGAAAGAGCGTGGAGAGGGTTATTGTATTGGAGAGAGCCTTGGAGATGTGTTTGTGTTTTCTTGGCTGGACAGATTTAATCAACTTCACATGGCGCTGAACCAGAATGGCCTCCACATGTCTGTGGAAGCCACAGGGAACATACACAATCTGATGCCACTGTTCAGTCCTCAGCTTGGCAGACCTTCTGGCTCAAATACATTGCCTCTCTCTTTTTGTTTTCTTTCTCTCTCTCTCTGTCATTCTTTCGCTCATTTTTAGTGACATTCTCTCTTCCACTATCTTCCATTTCTCTCAGTCTCTTTCTGTCTTTTTTTCTCTTAATCTCTCTCTCTGTCTTGTGTGTTTCTATTGTACCTTTCTCTCTCTCTGGAATTGAGTCAGTAACCCTCAACGTCTTCTTTGAATGAGTCTGGTGGCCTTGTCAACTGTATCGACATCCCTGTCACTGTTAACTCATTGCCCCTGTGAAAAACCTCTTCTCTTAAAGGGATACTTTGGGATTTTGGCAATGAAACCCTTTATCTACTTTCCCAGAGTCAGATGAACTTGTGGATAACATGTTTATGTCTCTTTATGAAGGAAGTTAGAGGTAGTTTCTCGGGCCAATGCTAACTAGCGTTAGCGCAATGACTGGACGTCTATGGGTATGTATCCCTTTAAGGTTGTCAATACATTTCACTGATAAAGAGTTACAGGCCATGCAGGCAGGAACACACACACACAAACACGCAAGCACACACACACACAAACACGCACACTTGACATGTGGTAGTAACTAGGTATTTATTCAACAAGAACCCAAAAAGGAACTGACAGTATATATAAAATGAAAACTGTGAAACACTGAACCTCATCACTGGCCATGTGTCTCACAGTCCCTGATTGTGTTGAAATGGAGGGAGAGGCGAGGAGGGTACTGCCCACCCAGACTGAGCCCCTTAAATTGAAATTGAATTGAGAGGGAGAGAGGGAGAGGGAGATGAGAAGGAGATGAGAGGGAGAGGTAGAGGTGGAGAGAGAGAGAGAGAGATAGATAGAAATACAAACAGGGAAGAGACACAAGTTCTGCAGACTCAGAATGGTATTAGGGTGCCACTCAAATGATGCAGCTCATCACTCAGACTCCTTGAATAGCATGACACTTGTGCCATGCCACTCAACTGTAGCTAGCATGCACTGTAAGTGTCATGTAAATCATATATAGGTAGCATGTAGCATGTAGTCTGTGTCATGTCAGTCAAATGTATCGTAGCTAGCATGTAGCAAGTAGTCTGTGTCATGTCAGTCATACGTATCGTAACTAGCATGTAGCATGTAGTCTGTGTCATGACAGTCAAATGTATCGTAGCTAGCATGTAGGATGTAGTCTGTGTCATGACAGTCAAATGTATCGTAGCTAGCATATAGCATGTAGTCTGTGTCATAGCACTCACTACTCACATGTAGCTAACATGTAGTGTAGTCTGTCATGTCACTTACAGGTAGCTAGCATGTTTCATTTAGTCATGTCTCTCCCTTGTAGCGTGTGACTCACCTGTGACGTGTAACCTGTCTCCGCTGACGTCGATCTTGAGGAAGATGCGTCCTCTGCGCTCCGTGTGGTCTGTCCCACACAGGCTTGGCACGTTCATCACACACTGATTGTGTACGTTCATGTCGCAGGCTGGACAAACACACACAAACACATTGAGTTTATAACAGGTTTAGGACCTGGTCATATTATGGTGGAGTTCAGCTAACTGGTCATGGTGAGCACACTGCAAGTTACCTGCTGTTCAATATCTAACAATAGTGTTTATTTGTCTGCAAGTTACCTGCTGTTCAATACCTAACAATAGTGTTTATTTGTCTGCAAGTTACCTGCTGTTCAATACCTAACAATAGTGTTTATTTGTCTGCAAGTTACCTGCTGTTCAATACCTAACAGTAGTGTTTATTTGTCTGCAAGTTACCTGCTGTTCAATACCTAACAGTAGTGTTTATTTGTCTGCAAGTTACCTGCTGTTCAATACCTAACAGTAGTGTTTATTTGTCTGCAAGTTACCTGCTGTTCAATACCTAACAATAGTGTTTATTTGTCTGCAAGTTACCTGCTGTTCAATACCTAACAAGTGTTTATTTGTCTGCAAGTTACCTGCTGTTCAATACCTAACAATAGTGTTTATTTGTCTGCAAGTTACCTGCTGTTCAATACCTAACAATAGTGTTTATTTGTCTGCAAGTTACCTGCTGTTCAATACCTAACAGTAGTGTTTATTTGTCTGCAAGTTACCTGCTGTTCAATACCTAACAATAGTGTTTTTTGTCTGCAAGTTACCTGCTGTTCAATACCTAACAGTAGTGTTTATTTGTCTGCAAGTTACCTGCTGTTCAATACCTAACAGTAGTGTTTATTTGTCTGCAAGTTACCTGCTGTTAATACCTAACAGTAGTGTTTATTTGTCTGCAAGTTACCTGCTGTTCAATACCTAACAGTAGTGTTTATTTGTCTGCAAGTTACCTGCTGTTCAATACCTAACAGTAGTGTTTATTTGTCTGCAAGTTACCTGCTGTTCAATACCTAACAGTAGTGTTTATTTGTCTGCAAGTTACCTGCTGTTCAATACCTAACATTAGTGTTTATTTGTCTGCAAGTTACCTGCTGTTCAATACCTAACAGTAGTGTTTATTTATCTGCAAGTTACCTGCTGTTCAATACCTAACAATAGTGTTTATTTGTCTGCAAGTTACCTGCTGTTCAATACCTAACAGTAGTGTTTATTTGTCTGCAAGTTACCTGCTGTTCAATACCTAACAATAGTGTTTATTTGTCTGCAAGTTACCTGCTGTGCAATACCTAACAGTAGTGTTTATTTGTCTGCAAGTTACCTGCTGTTCAATACCTAACAATAGTGTTTATTTGTCTGCAAGTTACCTGCTGTTCAATACCTAACAATAATGTTTATTTGTCTGCAAGTTACCTGCTGTTCAATACCTAACAATAATGTTTATTTGTCTGCAAGTTACCTGCTGTTCAATACCTAACAGTAGTGTTTATTTGTCTGCAAGTTACCTGATGTTCAATACCTAACAGTAGTGTTTATTTGTCTGCAAGTTACCTGCTGTTCAATACCTAACAATAATGTTTATTTGTCTGCAAGTTACCTGCTGTTCAATACCTAACAATAATGTTTATTTGTCTGCAAGTTACCTGCTGTTCAATACCTAACAATAATGTTTATTTGTCTGCAAGTTACCTGCTGTTCAATACCTAACAGTAGTGTTGTCACGTTCCTGACCTATTTCTGTTAGTTTGTTGTATGTGTTAGTTGGTCAGGACGTGAGTTTGGGTGGGCATTCTATGTTTTCTGTTTCTATGTTGGTTTAAGGGTTGCCTGGTATGGCTCTCAATTAGAGGCAGGTGTTTGGCGTTTCCTCTAATTGAGAGTCATATTTAGGTAGGTTGTTTCACAGTGTTCGTTGTGGGTGGTTATCTCCTGTGTCAGTGTTTGTCGCACCATACGGGACTGTTCGGTTTGTTTGTACATCGTTCTTTTTGTGTAGTCTATTTTCCCTGTTCGTGCGTTCTTCGTGTTGTATGTAAGTTCGTATAGTTCAGGTCTGCCTACGTTTTCGTTTCGTTATTTTGTTAATTATTCAAGTGTTTTCGTTTCGTGTTTATTCCGTCTTGTTTAATTAAAATATGTCATTTCACAACGCTGCGCCTTGGTTCAATCACTACTCCTCCTCTTCGGTTGAAGAGGAGGAGGAATACCGTTACAGAACCACCCACCAAATAACCAGAACCAAGCAGCGGTGTAACGGGAGGAACGGACAGCGCACGAAGCAGGATTTATGGTCTTGGGAGGAGATCATGGAAGGAAAAGGACCATGGGCTAAAGTGGAGGTGAATCGCCGCCCATGGGAACAGCTGGAGGCAGCTCGGAGAGCGGAGGAAACTGGAGAGAGGAACCGGCATTATGAGGGGACGCGTCTGGCACGGAAGCCCGAAAAGCCCGTGAGTACTACCCAAAAATTTCTTGGGGGGGGGCTAAGAGGTAGTGGGCCAAGGGCAGGTAGGAGACCTGCGCCCACTTACCAGGCTAACCGTGGAGAGCGGGAGTACGGGCAGACACCGTGTTACGCAGTAGAGCGCACGGTGTCTCCTGTACGTGTTCATAGCCCTGTGCGGGTTATTCCACCTCCCCGCACTGGTAGGGCTAGATTGGGCATTGAGCCAAATGTCATGAAGCCGGCCCTACATATCTGGCCACCAGTACGTCTCCTCGGGCCGGCTTACATGGCACCAGCCTTACGCATGGTGTCCCCGGTTCGCCTACATAGCCCGGTGCGGGTTATTCCACCTCCCCGCACTGGTCGGGCGACGGGGAGCATTCAACCAGGTAAGGTTGGGCAGGCTCAATGCTCAAGGGAGCCAGTACGCCTGCACGGTCCGGTATTTCCGGCGCTACCTCCCCGCCCCAGCCCAGTACCACCAGTGCCTACACTACGCACCAGGCTTCCAGTGCGTCTCCAGAGCCCTGTTCCTCCTCCACGCACTCTCCCTATGGTGCGTGTCTCCAGCCCAGTGCCTCCAGTTCCGGCACCACGCACTAAGCCACCTGTGCGTCTCCAGAGCCCTGTACACACTGTTCCTTCTCCCCGTACTCGTCCTGATGTGCGTGCACTCAGCCCGGTGCCCCCAGTGCCGGTACCACGCACCAGGCAAATAGTACGCTTTGAGAGTCCAGTGTGCCCTGTCCCTGCTCTAGGCTTGAAGTGCGTGTCTCCAGTCCGGTGCCTCCAGTTCCGGCACCACGCACCAGGCCTACAGTGCGTCTCAGCCGGCCAGAGTCTGCCGTCTGCCCAACGGCGCCTGAACTGTCCGTCTGCCAAGCGCCGCATGAACTGCTCGTCTGTATTGAGCCTTCAAAGCCGCCCGTCTGCCATGAGCCTGCAAAGCCGCCCGTCTGCCATGAGCCTACAGAGCCTTCCGCCAGACTGGAGCCGCTAGAGCCTTCCGCCAGACAGGAGCCGCTAGAGCCTTCCACCAGACAGGAGCAGCCAAAGCCTTCCGCTAGACAGGATCAGTCTGAGCCATCCGTCTCCTCAGCGCCATCTGAGCCATCCGTCTCCTCAGCGCCGTCTGAGCCATCCGTCTCCTCAGCGCCATCTGAGCCATCCGTCTCCCCAGCGCCGTCTGAGCCATCCGTCTCCCCAGCGCCGTCTGAGCCATCCGTCTCCCCAGCGCCGTCTGAGCCATCCGTCTGTCCCGAGCCATTAGAGCCGCCCGTCTGTCCCGAGCCGTCAGAGCCGTTAGTCAGTCAGGAGCCGCTAGAGCCATTCGTCAGTCAGGATCTGCCAGAGCCGCCAACCAGACAGGATCTGCCAGAGCCGCCAACCAGACAGGATCTGCCAGAGCCGCCAACCAGACAGGATCTGCCAGAGCCGCCAGCCAGCCATGAGCGTCCAGAGCCGTCAGCCAGCCATGAGCGTCCAGAGCCGTCAGCTAGCCATGAGCGTCCAGAGCCGTCAGCCAGCCATGAGCGTCCAGAGCCGTCAGCCAGCCATGAGCGTCCAGAGCCGTCAGCCAGCCATGAGCGTCCAGAGCCGTCAGCCAGTCATGAGCTGCCCCTCAGCCCAGAGCGGCCATTAATCCAGAACTGCCCCTCAGTCCAGAGCTGTCTCTCTGTCCGGAGCTGCCTTTCAGTCCGGAGTTGCCCCTCTATCCTGAGCTACCTCTCTATCCTGAGCTACCTCTCTATCTACCTCTCTATTCTCACCTACCTCTATGTCCTGAGCTACCTTGTCCCGGAGCTGTCCCTTTATTTTGTGTTGCCTATATTAGGTGGGTGGAAGAGAGGGGTGGTCATTCTGAGGGGGATTAGCAAGTTGGGATTGACTATGGTGGGGTGGGGACCTCGTCCTGAGCCTGAGCCACCACCGTGGTCAGATGCCCACCCAGACCCTTCCCTAAACTTTGTGCTGGTGCGCCCGGAGTTCGCACCTTAAGGGGGGGGGTTATGTCACGTTCCTGACCTATTTCTGTTAGTTTGTTGTATGTGTTAGTTGGTCAGGACGTGAGTTTGGGTGGGCATTCTATGTTTTCTGTTTCTATGTTGGTTTAAGGGTTGCCTGGTATGGCTCTCAATTAGAGGCAGGTGTTTGGCGTTTCCTCTAATTGAGAGTCATATTTAGGTAGGTTGTTTCACAGTGTTCGTTGTGGGTGGTTGTCTCCTGTGTCAGTGTTTGTCGCACCATACGGGACTGTTCGGTTTGTTTGTACATCGTTCTTTTTGTGTAGTCTATTTTCCCTGTTCGTGCGTTCTTCGTGTTGTATGTAAGTTCGTATAGTTCAGGTCTGCCTACGTTTTCGTTTCGTTATTTTGTTAATTATTCAAGTGTTTTCGTTTCGTGTTTATTCCGTCTTGTTTAATTAAAATATGTCATTTCACAACGCTGCGCCTTGGTTCAATCACTACTCCTCCTCTTCGGTTGAAGAGGAGGAGGAATACCGTTACAAGTGTTTATTTGTCTGCAAGTTACCTGCTGTTCAATACCTAACAATAATGTTTATTTGTCTGCAAGTTACCTGCTGTTCAATACCTAACAATAGTGTTTATTTGTCTGCAAGTTACCTGCTGTTCAATACCTAACAGTAGTGTTTATTTGTCTGCAAGTTACCTGCTGTTCAATACCTAACAATAATGTTTATTTGTCTGCAAGTTACCTGCTGTTCAATACCTAACAATAATGTTTATTTGTCTGCAAGTTACCTGCTGTTCAATACCTAACAATAATGTTTATTTGTCTGCAAGTTACCTGCTGTTCAATACCTAACAATAATGTTTATTTGTCTGCAAGTTACCTGCTGTTCAATACCTAACAATAATGTTTATTTGTCTGCAAGTTACCTGCTGTTCAATACCTAACAGTAGTGTTTATTTGTCTGCAAGTTACCTGCTGTTCAATACCTAACAGTAGTGTTTATTTGTCTGCAAGTTACCTGCTGTTCAATACCTAACAGTAGTGTTTATTTGTCTGCAAGTTACCTGCTGTTCAATATCTAACAATAGTGTTTATTTGTCTGCAAGTTACCTGCTGTTCAATACCTAACAATAGTGTTTATTTGTCTGCAAGTTACCTGCTGTTCAATACCTAACAATAGTGTTTATTTGTCTGCAAGTTACCTGCTGTGCAATACCTAACAGTAGTGTTTATTTTCCATTTCTACAACAGACCAGCCAGGTATTGAACAGAGCCTGCACACACTCTCTGTATCTCAGCTTCCCAGTCTCTCTCTCTCTCTCTCTCACACACCCCCTCCCTTCTCTCCCCCCCTCTCTCCCTCTCCCTCTTATTCCCTAAGCGTGTTAGAGGACAACACACTGAGTGTTTTTATTAGCGGCTAATGAAGCTAATGAAGAAAAACAGGAGAGGGACCAAAGGGAGAGGAGGCTACAGGCCTCCCTCCTACTTTCCTCATCCCCCCTTCCCTATCCCCGATCTCTTTATCTTCATACACCCTCACCTTACCTCTCTCCCCACATCTATCCAGCCCCACCATCATTCCTATCGTTCACCCTCGTCCCTACTCTACACTCCTCTGTCCAACATACCCCTGCTTCTCCTCATCCCTCTACCTCAACCTATTCATCCCCAATTCTTCTCTTTCTCTCCTTCACCCATTACCGTCCTTCTCCTTCTTCCTCCACCGATATTTATCCCTCTTTCCACCTACACCTCCACCTCCCCCTCTTCCTCCTCCTCTCTTTTTATAGGCGGAAGGACAGGAGAGCCCCAGTGGCAGCCAGATCGGGAACCTAGGATGTAATGACTAATTTGTTGGCATCAGGCCTCAGGCCTCTCCACATCAATTTATATCAATCTGTTATAATTCTGCCACCAGAGACACTAGAGATGGATGGAGTTGGAGGGAAGGAGGGAGGAAGGGTGATAGATGGGAAAGGTAGAGAGGTAGGAGGGGAGAGTGATAGATGTGGACAGGGAGAGATGGAGAGAGTATGAAGAGTGTGGGGAGGGAACGGATGTGGGTTTGAGAGGTAGTGAGGGGATGGGAGTGGGTTGAGAGGTAGTGAGGGGATGGGAGTGGGTTGAGAGGTAGTGAGGGGATGGGATGGGTTGAGAGGTAGTGAGGTGATGGGATGGGTTGAGAGGTAGTGAGGGGATGGGAGAGGGTTGAGAGGTAGTGAGGGGATGGGAGTGAGTTGAGAGGTAGTGAGGGGATGGGAGTGGGTTGAGAGGTAGTGAGGGGATGGGAGTGGGTTGAGAGGTAGTGAGGGGATGGGAGAGGGTTGAGAGGTAGTGTGGGGATGGGAGTGGGTTGAGAGGTAGTGAGGGGATGGGAGAGGGTTGAGAGGTAGTGAGGGGATGGGATGGGTTGAGAGGTAGTGTGGGGATGGGATGGGTTGAGAGGTAGTGTGGGGATGGGATGGGTTGAGAGGTAGTGAGGGGATGGGATGGGTTGAGAGGTAGTGTGGGGATGGGATGGGTTGAGAGGTAGTGTGGGGATGGGAGTGGGTTGAGAGGTAGTGAGGGGATGGGAGTGGGTTGAGAGGTAGTGAGGGGATGGGAGAGGGTTGAGAGGTAGTGTGGGGATGGGATGGGTTGAGAGGTAGTGAGGGGATGGGAGTGGGTTGAGAGGTAGTGTGGGGATGGGAGTGGGTTGAGAGGTAGTGAGGGGATGGGAGTGGGTTGAGAGGTAGTGAGGGGATGGGAGTGGGTTGAGAGGTAGTGAGGGGATGGGATGGGTTGAGAGGTAGTGAGGGGATGGAGAGGGTTGAGAGGTGAGGGATGGGTTGAGAGGTAGTGAGGTGATGGGATGGGTTGAGAGGTAGGGATGGAGGGTGAGAGGTAGTGAGGGGATAGGAGAGGGTTGAGAGGTAGTTGAGGGGATGGGATGGTTTGAGAGGTAGTGAGGGGATGGGAGTGGGTTGAGAGGTAGTGAGGGGATGGAGTGGGTTGAGAGGTAGTGAGGGGATGGGATGGGTTGAGAGGTAGTGAGGGGATGGGAGTGGGTTGAGAGGTAGTGAGGGGATGGGAGAGGGTTGAGAGGTAGTGAGGGGATGGGAGTGGGTTGAGAGGTAGTGAGGGGATGGAGAGGGTTGAGAGGTAGTGTGGGGATGGGAGTGGGTGGTTGAGAGGTAGTGAGGGGATGGGAGTGGGTTGAGAGGTAGGGAGGGGATGGGAGAGGGTTGAGAGGTAGTGTGGGGATGGGATGGGTTGAGAGGTAGTGATGGGGATGGGAGTGGGTTGAGAGGTAGTGGTGGGATGGAGTGGGTTGAGAGGTAGTAGGGGTGGGAGTGGGTTTGAGAGGTAGTGAGGGGGATGGGAGTGGGTTGAGAGGTAGTGAGGGGATGGGATGGGTTGAGAGGTAGTGAGGGGATGGGAGAGGGTTGAGAGGTAGTGAGGGGATGGAAGTGGGTTGAGAGGTAGTGAGGGGATGGGATGGGTTGAGAGGTAGTAGGGGATGGGAGTGGGTTGAGAGGTAGTGAGGGGATGGGAGAGGGTTGAGAGGTAGTGAGGGATGGGGTGGGTTGAGAGGTAGTGAGGGGATGGGAGAGGGTTGAGAGGTAGTGAGGGGATGGGAGTGGGTTGAGAGGTAGTGAGGGGATGGGAGTGGGTTGAGAGGTAGTGAGGGGATGGGATGGGTTGAGAGGTAGTGAGGGGATGGGAGTGAGTTGAGAGGTAGTGAGGGGATGGGAGTGAGTTGAGAGGTAGTGAGGGGATGGGAGTGGGTTGAGAGGTAGTGAGGGATGGATGGGTTGGAGGTAGTGAGGGGATGGAAGTGGGTTGAGAGGTAGTGAGGGGATGGGATGGGTTGAGAGGTAGGGAGGGGATGGGAGTGAGTTGAGAGGTAGTGAGGGGATGGGAGTGAGTTGAGAGGTAGTGAGGGGATGGAGTGGGTTGAGAGGTAGTGTGGGGATGGGAGTGGGTTGAGAGGTAGTGAGGGGATGGGATGAGTTGAGAGGTAGGGAGGGGATGGGATGGGTTGAGAGGTAGTGTGGGGATGAGAGTGAGTTGAGAGGTAGTGAGGGGATGGAAGTGGGTTGAGAGGTAGTGAGGGGATGGGAGTGGGTTAGAGTGTGAGGGGATGGGAGTGGGTTGAGAGGTAGTGAGGGGATGGAGTGGGTTGAGAGGTAGTGAGGGGATGGGAGTGGTTGAGAGGTATGAGGGATGGATGGTTGAGAGGTAGTGAGGGGATGGGATGGAGTTGAGAGGTAGTGAGAGGATGGGAGTGGGTTGAGAGGTAGTGAGGGGATGGGAGTGGGTTGAGAGGTAGTGAGGGATGGGATGGGTTGAGAGGTAGTGAGGGGATGGGAGTGGGTTGAGAGGTAGTGAGGGGATGGAAGTGGGTTGAGAGGTAGTGAGGGGATGGGAGTGGGTTGAGAGGTAGTGAGGGGATGGGAGTGGGTTGAGAGGTAGTGAGGGGAGAGGGTTGAGAGGTAGTGAGGGGATGGGTTGAGAGGTAGTGAGGGGATGGAAGTGGGGTTGAAGGTAGTGAGGGGTGGTTGAGAGGTAGTGGGGGATGGGAGGAGGTTTGAGAGGTGTGAGGGGATGGAAGTGGGTTGAGAGGTAGTGAGGGGATGGGTTGAGAGGTAGTGAGGGGATGGGAGTGGGTTGAGAGGTAGTGAGGGGATAGGAGTGGGTTGAGAGGTAGTGTTGGGATGGGATGGGTTGAGAGGTAGTGTTGGGATGGGATGGGTTGAGAGGTAGTGTGGGGATGGGATGGGTTGAGAGGTAGTGTGGGGATGGGTGTGGTTTGAGGGGATGGGAGTGGGTTGAGAGGTAGTGTGGGGATGGGATGGGTTGAGAGGTAGTGAGGGGATGGGATGGGTTGAGAGGTAGTGTGGGGATGGGTGTGGGTTGAGGGGATGGGAGTGGGTTGAGATGTAGTGTGGGGATGGGAGTGGGTTGAAAGGTAGTGAGGGGATGGAAGTGAGTTGAGAGGTAGTGAGGGGATGGATGGGTTGAGAGGTAGTGAGGGGATGGGATGGGTTGAGAGGTAGTGTGGGGTTTGGATGGGTGTGAGAGGTGGTTAGGGGATGGGATGGGTTGAGAGGTAGTGAGGGGATGGGATGGGTTGAGAGGTAGTGAGGGGAAGGGATGGGTTGAGAGGTTATGTGGGGATTTGGATGGGTTGAGAGGTAGTGAGGGGATGGGATGGGTTGAGAGGTAGTGTGGGGATTTGGATTGGTTGAGAGGTAGTGAGGGATGGGATGGGTTGAGAGGTAGTGAGGGGATGGGATGGGTTGAGAGGTAGGAGGGGATGGGATGATGGGTTGAGAGGTAGTGTGGGGATGGTGTGGGTTTAGAGGTAGTGAGGGGATGGGTGTGGGTTGAGAGGTAGTGAGGGGATGGGTTGAGAGGTGTGTGGGGATGGAGTGGGTTGAGAGGTAGTGAGTGAGTGGGATAGGTTTGAGAGGTAGTGAGGGGATGGTTGGAGAGTAGTGGAGGGGAGGGAGTGGGTTGAGAGGTAGTGTGGGTATGGGGAGAGGTTGAGAGGTAGTGAGGGATGGGATGGTTTGAGGGTAGTGAGGGATGGAGAGGGTTGAGAGGTAGTGTGGGGATGGGAGAGGGTTGAGAGGTAGTGAGGGGATGGAGTGGGTTGAGAGGTAGTGAGGGATGGGAGTGGGTGAGAGGTAGTGAGGGGATGGGATGGGTTTGAGAGGTAGTGAGGGATGGGAGGGTTGAGAGGTGAGGGGATGGGATGGGTTGAGAGGTAGTGTGGGATGGGTGTGTTGAGGGATGGGAGTGGGTTGAGAGGAAGTGTGGGGATGGAAGTGGGTTGAGAGGTAGTGAGGGGATGGGAGTGGGTTGAGAGGTAGTGTTGGGATGGGATGGGTTGAGAGGTAGTGAGGGGATGGGATGGGTTGAGAGGTAGTGTGGGGATTTGGATGGGTTGAGAGGTAGTGAGGGGATGGGATGGGTTGAGAGGTAGTGAGGGGAGGGATGGTTGAGAGGTATGAGGGGATGGGATGGGTTGAAGGTAGTGTGGGGATGGAGTGGGTTGAGAGGTAGTGAGGGGATGGGATGGGTTGAGAGGTAGTGTGGGGATTTGGATTGGTTGAGAGGTAGAGAGGGATGGGATGGGTTGAGAGGTAGTGAGGATGGGATGGGTTGAGAGGTAGGGAGGGTGGATGGGGGGGATGGGTTGAGAGGTAGTGAGGGGATGGGTGTGGGTTGAGAGGTAGTGAGGGGATGGGTGTGGGTTGAGAGGTAGTGAGGGGATCGGTTGAGAGGTAGTGTGGGGATGGGAGTGGGTTGAGAGGTAGTGAGGGGATGGGATGGGTTGAGAGGTAGTGAGGGGATGGGAGTGGGTTGAGAGGTAGTGAGGGGATGGGATGGGTTGAGAGGTAGTGAGGGGATGGGAGGATGGGAGTGGGTTGAGAGGTAGTGAGGGGATGGGAGTGGGTTGAGAGGTAGTGAGGGGATGGAAGTGGGTTGAGAGGTAGTGAGGGGATGGGAGTGAGTTGAGAGGTAGTGAGGGGATGGGAGTGGGTTGAGAGGTAGTGGGGGGATGGGAGTGGGTTGAGAGGTAGTGAGGGGATGGGAGAGGGTTGAGAGGTAGTGAGGGCATGGGATGGTTTGAGGGAGTGAGGGATGGGTTGAGAGTTAGTGAGGGATGGGATGGGTTGAGAGGTAGTGAGGGATGGGAGTGGTTTGAGGGTAGTGAGGGGATGGGAGTGGGTGGTTGAGAGGTTGAGGGGATGGGGAGGGTTGAGAGGTAGGGAGGGGATGGGTGGGTTGAGAGGTAGTGAGGGGATGGAGAGGTTGAGAGGTAGGGAGGGGATGGGATGGGTTGAGAGATAGTGAGGGGATGGGAGTGGGTTGAGAGGTAGTGAGGGGATGGGAGTGGGTTGAGAGGTAGTGAGGGGATGGATGGGTTGAGAGATAGTGAGGGGATGGGAGTGGGTTGAGAGGTAGTGAGGGGATGGGATGGGTTGAGAGATGTGGAGGGATGGGATGGGTGAGAGGTAGTGGGGGGATGGAGAGGGTTGAGAGGTAGTGAGGGGATGGGAGTGGGTTGAGAGATAGTGAGGGGATGGGAGTGGGTTGAGAGGTAGTGTGGGGATGGGAGTGAGTTGAGAGGTAGTGAGGGGATGGGATGGGTTGGAGGTAGTGAGGGGATGGGAGTGGGTTGAGAGGTAGTGTGGGGATGGGAGTGAGTTGAGAGGTAGTGAGGGGATGGAAGTGGGTTGAGAGGTAGTGAGGGGAGTGGGTTGAGAGATAGTGAGGGGATGGGAGTGGGTTGAGAGGTAGTGAGGGGATGGGAGTGGGTTGAGAGGTAGTGAGGTGATGGGATGGGTTGAGAGGATGGGAGTGGGTTGAGAGGTAGTGAGGGGATGGGAGTGAGTTGAGAGGTAGTGAGGGGATGGGAGTGGGTTGAGAGGTAGTGATGTGATGGAGTAGTTGAGAGGTAGTGAGGGGATGGATGGGTTGAGAGGTAGTGTGGGGATGGGAGTGGGTTGAGGGTATGGGGGGGTGGGAGTGGTTGGGAGTAGTGAGGGGATGGGATGGGTTGAGAGGTAGTGAGAGGAGGGAGTGAGTTGAGAGGTAGTGAGGGGATGGGTTGAGAGGTAGGAGGGGATGGAGTGGGTTGAGAGGTAGTGAGGGATGGGAGTGGGTTGAGAGGTAGTGAGGGATGGGTTGAGTAGGTAGTGAGGGGATGGATGGGTTGGGAGAGTGTGGGGATTGGAGTGGGTTGAGAGGTAGTGAGGGGATGGGAAGGGTTGAGAGGTAGTGAGGGATGGGATTGGGTTGAGAGGTATGAGGGAATGGGAGTGGGTTGAGAGGTATGAGGGGATGGGAGTGGGTTGAGAGGTAGTGAGGGTGGGAGTGGGTTGAGAGGTAGTGAGGGGATGGGAGGGTTTGAGAGGTAGTGAGGGATGGGATGGGTTGAGAGGTAGTGAGGGATGGATGGGTTAGAGGTAGTGAGGGGATGGGATGGGTTGGAGTTAGTGAGGGGATGGGATGGGTTGAGAGGTAGTGAGGGGATGGGATAGGGTTAGAGGTAGTGAGGGGTGGAAGTGGGTTGAGAGTAGTGAGGTGAGGGGAGTGGGTTAGAGGTATGAGGGGATGGGAGGGGTTGAGAGGTAGTGAGGGATGGGAGGGGTTGAGAGGTAGTGGGGGATGGGTTTGAGAGGTAGTGAGGGATGGAAGTGGGTTGAGAGGTAGTGAGGGGAGAGGGTTGAGAGGTAGTGAGGGGATGGGAGTGGGTTGAGAGGTAGTGAGGGGATGGAAGTGAGTTGAGAGGAGTGAGGGATGGGTTAGAGTAGTGAGGGGATGGGAGTGGGTTGAGAGGTAGTGAGGGATGGAGTGGGTTGAGAGGTAGTGTTGGGATGGGATGGTTTGAGAGGTAGTGTGGGATGGGATGGGTTGAGAGTAGTGGTGGGATGGATGGGTTGAGAGGTAGTGTGGGGATGGGTGTGGTTTGAGGGGATGGGAGTGGGTTGAGAGGTAGTGTGGGGATGGGATGGGTTGAGAGGTAGTGAGGGGATGGGATGGGTTGAGAGGTAGTGTGGGGATGGGTGTGGGTTGAGGGGATGGGAGTGGGTTGAGAGGTAGTGTGGGGATGGGAGTGGGTTGAGAGGTAGTGAGGGGATGGGAGGGGTTGGAGGTAGTGTTGGGATGGGATGGGTTGAGAGGTAGTGAGGGGATGGGATGGTTGAGAAGGTAGTGTGGGGATTTGGGATGGGTTGAGAGGTAGTGAGGGGATGGGATGGGTTGAGAGGTAGTGAGGGGATGGGATGGTTGAGAGTTGAGGGAAGGGATGGTTGAGAGTTGTGGGGATTGGGATGGGTTGAGAGGTAGTGAGGGGATGGGATGGGTTGAGAGGTAGTGTGGGGATTTGGATTGGTTGAGAGGTAGTGAGGGGATGGGATGGGTTGAGAGGTAGTGAGGGGATGGGATGGGTTGAGAGGTAGGGAGGGGATGGGATGGGTTGAGAGGTAGTGTGGGGATGGGTGTGGGTTGAGAGGTAGTGAGGGATGGTGTGGGTTGAGAGGTAGTGAGGGGATGGGTTAGAGGTAGTGTGGGGATGGGAGTGGTTGAGAGGTATTGAGGGATGGGATAGGTTGAGAGGTAGTGGGGGATGGGTTTGAGAGGTAGTGAGGGGATGGGTGGGTTGAGGGTAGTGAGGGGATGGGTTGAGAGTAGTGAGGGGATGGGAGATGGTTGAGAGGTAGTGAGGGATGGAATGGGTTGAAGGTAGTGAGGGATGGGGTTAGAGGTAGTGAGGATGGATGGGTTGAAGGTAGGGAGGGGATGGATTGAGAGGTAGTGTGGGGATGGGTGGGTTTAGAGGTAGTGAGGGGATGGGTGTGGTTGAGAGGTAGTGAGGGGATGGGTTGAGAGGTAGTGTGGGGATGGGATGTGGTTGAGAGGTAGTTGAGGGGATGGGAGAGGGTTGAGGTAGTGAGGGATGGGTTGAGAGGTAGTGAGGGATGGAAGTGGGTTGAGAGTTATGAGGGGAGTGGTTGAGAGGTAGTGAGGGATGGGAGAGGGTTGAGAGGTAGTGAGGGGATGGAAGTGGGTTGGAGGTAGAGGGATGGGTTGAGAGTAGTGAGGGGATGGGAGTGGGTTGAGAGGTAGTGAGGGGATAGGAGTGGGTTGAGAGGTAGTGTGATGGGATGGGTTAGAGGTAGTGTTGGGGGGATGGGTTGAGAGGTAGTGTGGGGATGGATGGGTGGAGAGGTAGTGTGGGGATGGGTGTGGTTTGAGGGGATGGAGTGGGTTGAGAGGTAGTGTGGGATGGGAGTGAGTTGAGAGTAGTGAGGGGATGGGATGGGTTGAGAGGTAGTGAGGGGATGGGAGTGGGTTGAGAGATAGTGGAGGGATGGGAGTGGTTGAGAGGTAGTGAGGGATGGGATGTGGGTTGAGAGTAGTGAGGTGGATGGGTTGAGAGGTAGTGTGGGGATGGAGTGGGTTGAGAGGTAGTGAGGGGATGGGAGTGAGTTGAGAGGTAGTGAGGGATGGGAGTGGGTTGAGAGATAGTGAGGGGATGGAGTGAGTTGAGAGGTAGTGAGGGGATGGAAGTGGGTTAGAGGTAGTGTGGGGATGGGATGGGTTGGAGGTAGTTGGGGGGGGGTGGTAGTGAGTGGAGGTAGTGAGGGGATGGGATGGGTTGAGAGGTAGTGAGAGGATGGGAGTGAGTTGAGAGGTAGTGAGGGGATGGGTTGAGAGGTAGGGAGGGGATGGGAGTGGGTTGAGAGGTAGTGAGGGGATGGGAGTGGGTTGAGAGGTAGTGAGGGGATGGGTTGAGAGGTAGTGGGATGGGATGGGTTGAGAGGTAGTGTGGGGATGGAGTGGGTTGAGAGGTAGTGAGGGATGGGAGAGGTTGAGAGGTAGTGAGGGGATGGGAGTGTTGAGGGTAGTGGGGGATGGTAGTGGTTGAGAGGTAGTGAGGGGATGGGAGTGGTTGAGAGGTAGTGAGGGGATGGGAGTGGGTTGAGAGGTAGTGAGGGGATGGGATGGGTTGAGGGGATGGGATGGGTTGAGAGGTAGTGAGGGGATGGGATGGGTTGAGAGGTAGTGAGGGGATGGGAGTGGGTTGAGAGGTAGTGAGGGGATGGGATGGGTTGAGAGGTAGGGAGGGGATGGGAGAGGGTTGAGAGGTAGTGAGGGGATGGGAGTGGTTAGAGGTAGTGAGGGATGGGATGTGGTGAGAGGTAGTGAGGGGATGGGATGGGTTGAGAGGTAGTGAGGGGATGGGAGAGGGTTGAGAGGTAGTGAGGGGATGGGTTGAGAGGTAGTGAGGGGATGGAAGTGGGTTGAGAGGTAGTGAGGGGATGGGTTGAGAGGTAGTGAGGGGATGGGAGAGGGTTGAGAGTAGTGGGGGATGGAAGTGGTTGAGAGGTAGTGAGGGATGGGTTGAGAGGTAGTGAGGGGATGGGAGTGGGTTGAGAGGTAGTGAGGGATGGTGGAGTGGGTTGAGAGGTATGTTGGGATGGGATGGGTTGAGAGGTAGTGTTGGATGGGATGGGTTGAGAGGTATGTGGGGATGGGATGGGTTGAGAGGTAGTGTGGGGATGGGTGTGGGTTGAGGGGATGGGAGTGGGTTGAGAGGTAGTGGGGGATGGGATGGGTTGAGAGGTAGTGAGGGATGGGATGGGTTGGAGAGTAGTGTGGGGATGGGTGTGGGTTGAGAGGTGGGAATTGGGTTGAGAGGTAGTGTGGGATGGGAGTGGGTTGAAGGTAGTGAGGGATGGGAGTGGGTTGAGAGGTAGTGTTGGGATGGGATGGGTTGAGAGGTAGTGAGGGGATGGGATGGGTTGAGAGGTAGTGTGGGGATTTGGATGGGTTGAGAGGTAGTGAGGGGATGGGATGGGTTGAGAGGTAGTGAGGGGATGGGATGGGTTGAGAGGTAGTGAGGGGAAGGGATGGGTTGAGAGGTTATGTGGGGATTGGGGGTTGAGAGTATGAGGGGATGGATGGTTTGAGAGGTATTGGTGGGGATTTGGATGGGTTGAGAGGTAGTGAGGGGATGGGATGGGTTGAGAGGTAGTGAGGGGATGGGATGGGTTGAGAGGTAGGGAGGGTGGGATGGGTTGAGAGGTAGTGTGGGATGGGTGTGGGTTTAGAGGTAGTGAGGGAATGGGTGTGGTTGAGAGGTAGTGGGGATGGGTTGAGAGGTAGTGTGGGGATGGGAGTGGGTTGAGAGGTAGTGAGGTGATGGGATAGTTGAGAGTAGTGAGGGGATGGGTTGAGAGGTAGTGAGGGAGGAGTGGGTTGAAGTGTAGTGAGGGGATGGGTTGAGAGGTAGTGAGGGGATGGGAGAGGGTTGAGAGGTAGTGAGGGGATGGAAGTGGGTTGAGAGGTAGTGAGGGATGGGTGAGAGGTAGTGAGGGATGGGATGGGTTGAGAGGTAGGAGGGGATGGGATGGGTTGAGAGGTAGTGTGGGGATGGGTGTGGGTTTAGAGGTAGTGAGGGGATGGGTGTGGGTTGAGAGGTAGTGAGGGGATGGGTTGAGAGGTAGTGTGGGGATGGGAGTGGGTTGAGAGGTAGTGAGGGGATGGGAGAGGGTTGAGAGGTAGTGAGGGGATGGGTTGAGAGGTAGTGAGGGGATGGAAGTGGGTTGAGAGGTAGTGAGGGGATGGGTTGAGAGGTAGTGAGGGGATGGGAGAGGGTTGAGAGGTAGTGAGGGGATGGAAGTGGGTTGAGAGGTAGTGAGGGGATGGGTTGAGAGGTAGTGAGGGGATGGGAGTGGGTTGAGAGGTAGTGAGGGGATAGAGTGGGTTGGAGTAGTGTTGGGATGGGATGGGTTGAGAGGTAGTGTTGGGATGGGATGGGTTGAGAGGTAGTGTGGGGATGGGATGGGTTGAGAGGTAGTGTGGGGATGGGTGTGGTTTGAGGGATGGAGTGGTTGAGAGGTAGTGTGGGATGGATGGGTTGAGAGGTAGTGAGGGGATGGATGGGTTAGAGTAGTGTGGGGATGGGTGTGGGTTGAGGGATGGGAGTGGTTAGAGTAGTGTGGGATGGGAGTGGGTTGAGAGGTAGTGAGGGGATGGAGTGGGTTGAGAGGTAGTGTTGGGGTGGGAATGGTTTGAGAGGTAGTGAGGGGATGGGATGGGTTGAGAGGTAGGTGGGGATTTGGATGGGTTGAAGGTAGTGATGGATGGGATGGGTTGAGAGGTAGTGAGGGGATGGGATGGGTTGAGAGGTAGTGAGGGGAAGGATGGGTTGAGAGGTTATGTGGGATTGGATGGTTGAGAGTAGTGGAGGATGGTGGGATGGGTTGAGAGGTAGTGTGGGATTGGATTGGTTGAGAGGTAGTGAGGGGATGGGATGGGTTGAGAGGTAGTGAGGGGATGGGATGGGTTGAGAGGTAGGGAGGGGATGGGATGGGTTGAGAGGTAGTGTGGGGATGGGTGTGGGTTTAGAGGTAGTGAGGGGATGGGTGTGGGTTGAGAGGTAGTGAGGGGATGGGTTGAGAGGTAGTGTGGGGATGGGAGTGGGTTGAGAGGTAGTGAGGTGATGGGATAGGTTGAGAGGTAGTGAGGGGATGGGTTGAGAGGTAGTGAGGGGATGGGAGTGGGTTGAGAGGTAGTGTGGGGATGGGAGAGGGTTGAGAGGTAGTGAGGGGATGGGATGGGTTGAGAGGTAGTGAGGGGATGGGAGAGGGTTGAGAGGTAGTGTGGGGATGGGAGAGGGTTGAGAGGTAGTGGAGGGGATGGGAGTGGGTTGAGAGGTAGTGGGGGGATGGGAGTGGGTTGAGAGGTAGTGAGGGGAGGGATGGTGAGATGTAGTGAGGGATGGGATGGTTGAGGCAGTGAGGGGATGGGATGGGTTGAGAGGTAGTGTGGGGATGGGTGTGGGTTGAGGGGATGGGAGGGGTTGAGAGGTAGTGTGGGATGGGAGTGGGTTGAGAGGTAGTGAGGGGATGGGAGTGGGTTGAGAGGTAGTGTTGGGATGGGATGGGTTGAGAGGTAGTGAGGGGATGGGAATGGTTGAGAGGTAGTGGGGGATTGGATGGTTGAGAGGTATGGGGGATGGGAGGGTTGAGAGGTAGTGAGGGGATGGGATGGTTTGAGAGGTAGTGAGGGGATGGGATGGGTTGAGGGTAGGTGGGATTGGATGGTGAAGGTATGAGGGATGGGATGGGTTGAGAGGTAGTGTGGGATTGGATTGGTTAGAGGTAGTGAGGGGATGGATGGGTTTGAGAGTTAGTGAGGGGATGGGATGGGTTGAGGAGTAGGGAGGGGATGGGAGTAGGGTTAGAGGTAGTGGGGATGGGTGTGGGTTGAGAGGTAGTGAGGGGATGGGTGTGGGTTGAGAGGTAGTGAGGGGATGGGTTGAGAGTATGGTGGGTAGGTAGTGGGGGAGGGGGAGGGTTGAGAGGTAGTGAGGGATGGGATAGGTTGAGAGGTTAGTGAGGGGATGGGGATGGGTTGAGAGGTAGTGAGGGATGTGAGTGTGTTGAGAGGTAGTAAGGGATGGGATGTGGTTGAGAGGTAGTGAGGATGGGAGGGTTGAGGGTAGTGGAGGGGATGGGAGAGGGTTGAGAGTAGTGAGGGGATGGGAGTGGGTTGAGAGGTAGTGAGGGGATGGAGTGGGTTGAGAGGTAGTGTGAGGGGATGGAATGGGTTGAGAGGTAGTGAGGGAATGGGAGTGGTTTGAGAGTAGTGAGGGGATGGGAGTGGTTGAGAGGTAGTGTGGGATGGGTGGGTTGAGAGGTATGGGGGGGTGGGTGGTTGAGAGGTAGTGAGGGATGGGAAAGAGGGTTGAGAGGTAGTGAGGGGTGGGAGAGGGTTGAGAGTTATGAGGGGATGGGATGGGTTGAGAGGTAGTGAGGGGATGGGAGGGTTGAAGGTAGTGATGGATGGGAGTTGGGGTGAAGGTAGTAGGGTATGGAGAGGGTTGAGAGGTAGTGTGGGGATGGAGAGGTGAGAGGTATTGTGGGGATGGGATGGGTTGAGAGGTAGTGAGGTGATGATGGGTGAGGGGATGGATGGGTTTAGAGGTAGTGAGGGGATGGGATGGGTTGAGAGGTAGTGAGGGGATGGGATGGGTTGAGAGGTAGTGAGGGGATGGGATGGGTTGAGGGGATGGGATGGGTTGAGAGGTAGTGAGGGGATGGGATGGTTAGAGGTAGTTGAGGGGATGGATGGGGTTAGAGGTAGTGAGGATGGGAGTGGGTTGAGAGGTAGTGAGGGGATGGGAGGGGTTGAGAGGTAGTGAGGGGATGGGAGTGGGTTGAGAGGTAGGGAGGGGATGGGAGTGGGTTGAGAGGTAGTGAGGGGATGGGAGTGGGTTGAGAGGTAGTGAGGGGATGGGAGTGGGTTGAGAGGTAGTGAGGGGATGGGAGTGGGTTGAGAGGTAGGGAGGGGATGGGAGGGGTTGAGAGGTAGTGAGGGATGGGAGTGGGTTGAGAGGTAGGGAGGGGATGGGGTGGGTTGAGAGGTAGTGAGGGGATGGGTTGAGAGGTAGTGGGGGATGGGAGTGGGTTAGAGGTAGTGTGGGGGATGGAGTGGGTTGAGAGGTAGTGAGGGAGTGGTGGGTAGAGGTAGTGAGGGGATGGGAGTGGTTGAGAGGTAGTGAGGGTTGGAGTGGGTTGAAGGTAGGAGGGGATGGGAGTGGGTTGAGAGGTAGTGAGGGGATGGGAGTGGGTTGAGAGGTAGTGAGGGGATGGGAGTGGGTTGAGAGGTAGTGAGGGGATGGGAGTGGGTTGAGAGGTAGTGAGGGGAGGGGAGTGGGTTGAGAGGTAGGGAGGGGATGGGAGTGGGTTGAGAGGTAGTGAGGGGATGGGATGGGTTGAGAGGTAGTGAGGGGATGGGAGAGGGTGTAGAGGTAGTGAGGGGATGGGAGAGGGTTGGGAGGTAGTGAGGGGATGGGATGGGTTGAGAGGTAGTGAGGGGATGGGAGTGGGTTGAGAGGTAGTGAGGGGATGGGAGTGGGTTGAGAGGTAGTGAGGGGATGGGAGGGGTTGAGAGATAGTGAGGGGATGGGATGGGTTGAGAGATAGGGAGGTGATGGGATGGGTTGAGAGGTAGTGTGGGGATGGGAGAGGGTTGAGAGGTAGTGAGGGGATGGAGTGAGTTGAGAGATAGGGAGGGGAGGGATGGGTTGAGAGGTAGTGAGGGATGGGAGTGGGTTGAGAGTAGTGAGGGGATGGGAGTGGTTGAGAGGTAGGGAGGGAGGGATGGGTTGAGAGGTAGTGAGGGGATGGGAGTGGTGAGAGGTAGTGAGGGGATGGGAGTAGGTTGAGAGGTAGTGAGGGGATGGGAGTGGGTTGAGAGGTAGGGAGGGAGGGGGATGGTTAGAGGTAGTGAGGGGATGGTTGAGAGGTATGAGGGGAGGGAGTGGGTTGAGAGGTAGGGAGGGGATGGGTGTGGGTTGAGAGGTAGGGAGGGGAGGGATGGGTTGAGAGGTAGTGAGGGATGGGATGGGTTGAGAGGTAGTGAGGGGATGGGAGAGGTTGAGAGGTAGTGTGGGGATGGGAGTGAGAGGTAGTGAGGGGATGGGAGTGGGTTGAGAGGTAGTGAGGGGATGGGAGTGGGTTGGAGGTAGGAGGGAGTGGATGGTTGAGAGGTAGGGAGGGGAGGGGATGGGTTGAGAGGTAGTGAGGGGATGGGATGGGTTGAGAGGTAGTTGAGGGATGGGAGGGTTGGAAGGTAGTGGTGGGGATGGAGTAGAGGTATGAGGGGATGGGTTGAGAGGTAGTGAGGGGATGGGATGAGTTGAGAGATAGGGGGATGGATGGGTTGAGAGGTAGTGAGGGATGTGAGTGGGTTGAGAGGTAGTGAGGGATGGGATGGGTTAGAGGTAGTGAGGGGATGGATGGGTTGAGAGGTAGTGGGGGAGGGGTGTGGTTGACAGTAGTGAGGGGATGGGATGGGTTGAGAGGTAGTGAGGGATGGGAGTGGGTTGAGAGGTGTGAGGGGATGGGAGTGGGTTTGAGAGGTAGTGAGGGGATGGGAGTGGGGTGGAGGTAGGGAGGGGATGGGAGTGGGTTGAGAGGTAGTGAGGGGATGGGAGTGGTTGAGAGGTAGTGAGGGATGGGTGGTTGAGAGGTAGTGAGGGGATGGGAGTGGGTTGAGAGGTTAGGGGATGGGAGGGTTGAGAGGTAGTGAGGGGATGGGAGTGGGTTGAGAGGTAGTGGGGGGATGGGAGTGGGTTGAGAGGTAGTGAGGGGATGGAGTGGGTTGAGAGGTAGTGAGGGATGGGAGTGGGTTGAGAGGTAGGGGGGGGATGGGAGTGGGTTGAGAGGTAGTGAGGGGATGGAAGTGGGTTGAGAGGTAGTGGGGATGGGAGTGGTTGAGAGGGAGTGAGGGGATGGGAGTGGGTGAGAGGTAGTGAGGGGATGGGAGTGGGTTGAGAGGTAGTGAGGGGATGGGAGTGGGTTTGAGAGGTAGTGAGGGGATAGAAGTGAGTTGAGAGGTAGTGAGGGGATGGAAGTGGGTTGAGAGGTAGTGAGGGGATGGAAGTGAGTTGAGAGGTAGTGAGGGGATGGGTGTGGGTTGAGAGGTAGTGAGGGGATGGGAGTGGTTGAGAGGTAGTGAGGGGATGGGGTGGTTGAGAGGGTAGTGAGGGATGGGATGGGTTGAGAGGTAGTGAGGGGAATGGGAGAGAGGGTTGAGAGGTAGTGAGGGGATGGGAGGGGTTGAGAGGTAGTGAGGGGATGGGATTGGTTGAGAGGTAGTGAGGGGATGGGAGTGGGTTGAGAGGTAGTGAGGGGATAGGAGTGAGTGAGAGTAGTGAGGGGATGGGATGGGTTAGAGATGGAGGTGATGGGATGGGTGAGAGGTAGTGGGATGGGAGAGGGTTGAGAGGTATGTGTGGGGATGGAGGGTTGAGAGGTAGTGAGGGATGGGAGTGGTTGAGAGATGGGGGGGGAGGGGATGGGTTGAGAGGTAGTGAGGGGATGGGAGTGGGTTGAGAGGTAGTGAGGGGATGGGAGTGGGTTGAGAGGTAGGGAGGGGAGGGATGGGTTGAGAGGTAGTGAGGGGATGGGAGTGGTTGAGAGGTAGTGAGGGGATGGAGTAGGTTGGAGAGGTAGTGAGGGGATGGGAGTGGGTTGAGAGGTAGGGGGGGGGGATGGGTTGAGAGGTAGTGAGGGGATGGGTTGAGAGGTAGTGAGGGGAAGGGAGTGGGTTGAGAGGTGGGGAGGGGATGGGTGAGAGGTAGGGAGGGGAGAGGATGGTTGAGAGGTAGTGAGGGGATGGGATGGGTTGAGAGGTAGTGAGGGGATGGGAGTGGGTTGAGAGGTAGTGTGGGGATGGGAGTGGGTAGAGAGGTAGGGAGGGGATGGAAGTGGGTTGAGAGGTAGTGAGGGGATGGGAGTGGGTTGAGAGGTAGGGAGGGGAGGGGATGGGTTGAGAGGTAGGGAGGGGAGGGGATGGGTTGAGAGGTAGTGAGGGGATGGGATGGGTTGAGAGGTAGTGAGGGGATGGGAGAGGGTTGAGAGGTAGTGTGGGGATGGGAGTGAGAGGTAGTGAGGGGATGGGTTGAGAGGTAGTGAGGGGATGGGAGTGAGTTGAGAGATAGGGAGGGGATGGGATGGGTTGAGAGGTAGTGAGGGGATGGGAGGGTGTGGGTTGAGAGGTAGTGAGGGGATGGGATGGGTTGAGAGGTAGTGAGGGGATGGGATGGGTTGAGAGGTAGTGAGGGGAGGGGTGTGGGTGAGAAGGTATGTGAGGGGATGGGATGGGTTGAGAGGGTAGTGTGGGGATGTGATGGGTTGAGAGGTAGTGTGGGGATGGGTTGAGAGGTATGGAGGGATTGGGTTGAGAGGGAGGAAAAAAGGGGGGGGGGGGGGGGGAAAGTAAAAAAAAAAAAAAGGGAGGAGGGGGGAGAGAGGCAGGGGGAGGAAGAAAGAGGGGGAGAGAGGAGAAGAAGAGAGGGGGGAAAAGGCGGGGGGGGGAGGGGCGGGCAGATGAGAGAGAGGGGAGGGAGGTAGAGGAGGGAGAGGGAGGGAGGAGGGACGGGGAAGAAGAGAGGGGGGAGGGAGAAAGGGGGGAAGAGAGGGGGGAAAAAAGGGGGGAAAGGGGAAAGGAGACGAGGGGGGGAAGGAGAGGG
>NC_052309.1:65794-75794 GCF_016432855.1 Salvelinus namaycush
CCAACAAACGTGTTTTAGCCGTGTAGTCATTGCTAGAGGTTGCCCTGTATGTCATGTATAGAGTGTTATAGCCTTTAGTCATGTAGAGTGTTATAGAGTGTTAGCCCTTGTAGTCAGTGTAGAGTGTTAGCCCCCTGTAATTTTGTATATCTTAGTCAGTCAGTTTAGGAGTGTTAGCCTTGTGTCATGTAGAGTGTTAGCCTCGTAAGTCATGTTATAGTGCGTTAGCCCTGTAGCATGTAGAGTGTTCGCCTGTAGTCAAGTAGAAGAGTGTTAGCCACCTGTATACTAGTCATGTAGAGTGGTTGTGTTAGCCCTGTAGCCATGTAGATTGGTGTTATAGCCCTGTAGTCATGTAGCAAAGTGTAAGCCTGTAGTCATGCAGAGTGTAGCCCGTAGTCATGTACACTGTTGTAGAGTGTTAGACCATGTAGTCATTTAGAGTGTAGCCCTGTAGTCATGTAGAGTGTTAGCCCTGTAGTCATGTAGAGTGTTAGCCCTGTAGTCATGTAGAGTGTTAGCCCTGTAGTCAAGTAGAGTGTTAGCCCTGTAGTCATGTAGAGTGTTAGCCCTGTAGTCATGTAGAGTGTTAGCCCTGTAGTCAAGTAGAGTGTTAGCCCTGTAGTCAAGTAGAGTGTTAGCCCTGTAGTCATGTAGAGTGTTAGCCCTGTAGTCAAGTAGAGTGTTAGCCCTGTAGTCATGTAGAGTGTTAGCCCTGTAGTCAAGTAGAGTGTTAGCCCTGTAGTCAAGTAGAGTGTTAGCCCTGAGAGAGAATGAGAGAAGCAATGAGAGAGAGAGAGAGAGTAGAGGCGAGAGAAGGAGGAGCGAGAGAGAGAGACGATGAGAGAGATGAGGGATAGTTAGAGGACTTGAGAGAGGAGAGAGAGAGGTGAGGAGGAAGAGGAGAGAGAAAGGAGAGGGAGAGAGAGGAAGAGATAGTAGAGATAGAAGAGAGAGAGAGACGACGAGGACGAATTAGAGAGAGAGAGAGAGGAGCGACAGAGAGAGGAGAGAGAGTGGAGGAGGAGGGAGAGAGACGACGGAGCGAGGTCGACCGAGGGGGAGACGACAGATGGGAGATTGGTGAGAGAGAGAGACGGAGTGAGACGGGGGATAGAGGAGAGGGACGGTGGCGATAGTGCCGGCCGAGACGAGAGGATGGAAGAGACGAGGGGATGAGAGAGGGTTGAGTGAGGAGGGGGAGTAGAGTCTGAGAGGAGAGAGAAGAGCAGAGAGCGATGAGGAGGAGCGATGAGAGAGCGAAGGACGGATAGGGAGGAGAGCGAGTAGTGGAGAGAGCGACGGGAGTAGAGAGGCGGGGACACAGACAAACCTGCTGCCCAGAAGGAGACAGGCTGTGCTCACTCTGCTCCAGGGGAGAGGTAGAGACAGAGGTGCATTTCCTATACACTGTGACAAAATCTCAGACCAACTAAGAGCATATTTTCTTTCCCAAATTAAACTCAATACAAAAATTGAAAACTATAAAAGATAAGAAAAAATCAAATATTTTTGGGTGAAAAGCCAAAATGTGCAGTTTTGGCAGCCAAATATGTGTCCTCCTGCCACAACCTGAGGGACAGCCAGTGAAAAATGCAAAGTAATGTTGATAATATTTCCCATTTAGCTTAGTTTTGTTTTGTCTTTCATACCAGGTCATATGCTTCTCAAGTCATTTTGACACGTCGTCTCCTACAGGTCATTATGCTTCTCAGTCATGTTGACCACTGGTCTACTACCAGGTCATTCGGTTCTTCTCAGGTCATGTTGACACTGGTTCTACTACCAGGTCATGTGTCTTCTCAGTCATGTTGGCACTGGTCTACTAACCAGGCATGTGTCTTTTCTCTCAGTCATGTGACACTGGTCTACTACCAGGTCATGTGTTCTTCTCAGGTCAGTTGTGACACTGGGCTACTACCATGTTCATAAGTGTCTTCTCAGTCATGTTGGAAACTGGTCTACTACCAGGTTTCATGTGTCTTCCAGTCATGTTGACACTGGTCTACTACCAGGTATGTGGTCTCTCAGTCATGTTGACACTGGTCTACACCAGGTATGTGTCTTCTCAGTCATGTTGGACATCTGGTCTACTACCAGGTAATGTGTCTTTCTCAGTTATGTTGACACTGTCTACTACCAGCGTCATGTGTCTCTTCTCAGTCCTGTTGAAATGGTCTACTACATTCATGTGGCTTCTCAAGTTCCATATTACAACTGCGTCTACTACCACGGTTCATGTTGTCTTCCTCGTCATGTTGACACTGGTCTACCTAACAGGTCATGTTGCTTCCTTCCTCAGTCATGTTGACAACTGGTACTACCAGGTAATGTGTTTCTTCTCAGTCAGTTGACAACGGTTACTACCAGGTCATGTGTCTTCTCAGTCATGTGACATGGTCTACTACCAGGTCATGTTGTTGTTCCTTCCTTTCTCAGTCATGTTGAACTGGTCTACTACAAGGTCAGTGTTTCTCTCAGTCATCTGTTGGACACTGGTCTAATAACAGGTCATGTGTCCTTCTCAGTCATCATGTTGACACTGGTCTACTACCAGGTAATGTGTCTTCTCAGTACATGTTGGACAATGGGTTCTACTACCGGTCATGTGTCTCTCAGTAATGTTGGACACTGGTTATACTACAAGGTCAGGTGTCTTCTCAGTCATGTTGACACTGAGTCTACTTACCAGGTATGTGTCTTCTCAGTCATCGTTTGGAACACTGGTTTACTACCAGGTCATGTGTACTTCTCAGTCATTTGAACACTGGTCTACTACAGCGTCATGTGTCTCAGTCATGTTGACACCTGGTCTACTACCAGGTCATCGTGTCTTCCGTCATGTTTGACACTGGTCTACTACCAGGTCATGTGTTCTTCTCATTCATGTTGACACTTGGTCTACTACCAGGTCATGTGTTTCCAGTCATGTTGACATGTATATACCAGGTTCATGCTGTCGTCTCAGTTGCATATTGACACTGGCTACTACCAGGTCATGTTTGACCACTGTCTACTAAACAGGTTCATGTGTTATTATTCAGTCATTGTTGACACTGGCTCTCCACTACCACGGTCCAGTGTCTCTAAAGCATATTGACACTGCGTCTACTACCAGGTCATGTGTCTTCTCAGTCATATTGACCACTGGTCTAATACCAGGTCGTCATGTTTGTTCTTCTCAGTCATTTATTGACACTGGTCTACTACCAGGTCATGGTGGTCTTCTCAGTCATGTTGACACTGGTCTACTACCAGGTCATGTGTCTTCTAGTCAGTTGTCACTGGTCTACTACCAGGGTCATGGTCTTCTCAAGTCATATTGAACTGGTCTACTACCAGGTTCATGTGTTCTTCTCAGTCATGTAACACTGGTCTACTACCAGGTCATGTGTCTTCTCCGTAAGGGTTTTTGGGACACTGGTGTCTCTACAAGGCATTGGTGTCTTCTCAGTTCATGTTGACACTGCGTCTACTTACCAGGTCAATGTGTCTTCTCAGCATGTTTGACACTGGTCTACTACCAGGTCATGTGTACTTCTCAGTCATGTTGACACGGTCTCAACTAACCATGTCATGTGTTCTTCTCCTATGTGACCCACTGTTCTACTGCCAGGCATGTGGGTCTTCTCCAGTCATATTGACTACTGCGTCTACTCCAGGGGTCATGGTGTCTTCTCAGCATAGTTGACACTGGTCTTAACTACCAGGTATCGTGTGTTTCTCACAGTCATGACACTGGTCTACCTACCAGTCATAGTGTCTCTTCTCAGTCATAAGACACTGGTCTACTACAAGGTCATGTGTATTCTCAGTCATGTTGGACACTGGTCTCTACTACCAGGGTCATGGGTCCTTCTCAGTCAGTTTTGACATGGTCTATACCAAGGTCATGTGTCTTCCATCATGATCGTTGACACTGGTCTCTACTACAAGGTCATGTGTTTCTCTCAGTCATGTTGACCACTGCGTCTACTACCAGGTCATGTGTCCTCTCTTCCCTCTTCCTTCTCAGTCCTGTGGACACTGGCTATACCAGGTCATGTGTCCTATCGTCATGTTGACACTGGTCTAATACCAGGTCATGTTGTCTTGTCGTTCTCAGTCATGTTGACATGGTCTTACTACAAGGTCAGTGCTTCTCAGTCATGTTGACACTGGTCTACTACCAGGTCAGTGTTCTTATCAGGTCATGGTGAAACTGGTCTATTACAAGGCTGTGTCTTCTCAGTCATAGTTAACACCGGTCTACTACCAGGTTCATGTGTCTTCCAGTCATGTGACACTGGTCTACTACAGGTCACTGTGTCTCTCATCAGTCAGTTGACACTGGGTCTACTACCAGGTCATGTGTTTTCAAGTCATATTGACACTGGTCTTTACTCCAGGTCATGTGCTTTCAGTCAGTTGAGGATCTGTTCTACTACCAGGATGTGTCTTCTCAGTAATGTTGGACACTGTGTCTACTACCAGGTCTGTGTCTTCTCTCAGTCATTGTTTGGACAACTGGTCTACTACCAGGTCATCGTGTCTTTCAAGTCATAGTTGACACTGGTCTACTACCAGGTCAGTGTTCCTTCTCAGTATGTTTGGACACTGGTTACTACAGGTTCATGTGTCTTACTAGTCATGTTGACACTGGTCTACTACCAGGTCATGTGTCTTCTTCGTCAGTCATGTTACGACCAGGTCATGTTCAGTCTCCCGTCTAATACAGGTCATGTGTCCTTCTCAGTCATGTTGGACACGTGGTCATAACTACCATGGTCATGGTCTTCTCAGTCATGTTGACCATGGTCTACTCTCAGGTCAATGTGTTCTTCTCAGTCAATGTTGACACTGAGTCTAATACCAGGTCATGTGGTCATTCCAGTCATGTTGACACTGGCTTACTACCAGGTCATGTGTCTTCTCAGCAGTTGACACTGGGTCTACTCCTTGGGCAGGCTCTGTAGTACATCTACTACCAGGTCATGGTCTTCTCAGTTCATGTTGGGACACTGGTCTATACATCGTCATGTGTATTACTCAGTCATAGTTGGAACTGGTCTCTACTAACGCAGGTCAATGGGTGTGTTATTCTCCAGTCATGGTTGACACTGGTCTACTTACCAGGTCATGTGTCTTTCTCAGTCATGTTGACACTGCCTATACTACCAGGCATGTGTCTTCTCAGTCATGTTGACACTGGTTCTACGCTACCAGGGTCATGTGTTCTCTCTAGTAATGTCGGACACGGTCTACTAACCAGGTCAATGTGTCTTATCAGTCATGTTGACACTGGCTTACTACCAGGTGCATGGTGTCTTCTCAGTCAGTGTTGACATGGTCTACTACCAGGTCATGTGTTCTCAGCATGTCTGACCACTGGTCTACTACCAGGTCATGTGTCTTCCTCAGTAAGATTGACACTGGTCTATACCAGGTCATGTGTCTCTCAGTCCATGTGACACTGGTCTACTACAGGTCATGTGTCTACTCACAGTATTGGACACTGGTCTACTACCAGGTACATGTGTCTTCTCAGTCATGTTGACACTGGCGTACTACCAGGTCATGTGTCTTCTCAGTCATGTTGACACTGGTCTACTACCAGGTCATGTGTCCTTCTCAGTAATGTTGCATGGTCTTACCAGGGTCCACTGTCTTTCTTCAGTCATGTTGACACTGGGTCTACTACCAGGTCATGTGTTTCTCCAGTCATGTTGACATGGGGTCTACTACCAGGTCATGTGTACTTCTCAGGTCATGTTGACACTGGTCTGTACTACCAGAGTGTAATCGATGTATTACCTCTATCCAGGTTCAGGGGACAGGTCTCTACCAGGTCATGTGTCTTCTCAGTCATGTTGACACTGGTCTACATACCGGTTCATGTGTCTCTAGTCAATCATGTACCAGTCAGTGGTTCAGTCATATGAATGGTAACTACTACCAGGTCATGTGTCTCTCAGTCATATGACATGGTTCTACTACAGCGTCAGTGTCTTCTCAGTCCAAATTGTGGGGATACACTGGTCTACTACAGAGGCAGTGTCTTTCAGTCATGTTGACACTGGTCTACTACCAGGTCATGTGTCTTCATCAGTCATGTTGGACACTGGTCTACTACCTCAGGTCCTTGTCTTCTCAGTCATTTACACTGGTCTACTAACCAGGTCAATGTGTCTTCTCCAGTATGGTGTGACACGGTCTAATACCAGGGTCAGTGTCTTCTCAGTCATGTTGACACTGGTCTACTACCAGGTCAATGGTGTCTTCTCAGTCATTTCGTTGACACTGGTCTTACTACCAGGTCAGGTGTCTTCTCAGTCATGTGACACCTGGTTACTACCAGGTATCATGTGTTTCTCCAGTCTGGATGTTGAGCACTGGTCTACTGACCAGGGTCCATGTGTCTTCTAGTCAATTGACACTGGTCTACTACCAGGTCATGTGTCTCTCAGTCAGGTTGACACTGGTTCTACTACCGGTCCATGTGTCTTCTCAGTCATATTGACACTGGTCTTACTACCAGGTCATGTGTCTTCTCAGTCATAATGACACTGGTCTTACTACCAGGTCATGTGTACTTCTCAGTTCATGTTGACCATGGTCTACTATCAGGTCATGTGTCTTCTCAGTCATGTGGACACTGGTCATATACCAGGGCATGTGTTTCTCAGTCAGTATGACACTGGTCTACTACCAGGTCCATGTGTCTGCTCAGTCATGTTGGACACTGCGTTACTACCAGTTCATGTGTTTTCTCGTCATGTATGACACTGGTTACTCACCATGTTATGTCATGTGTTCTGATTAAATGTTGAGCATGTTGTTAACTTCCACTACTTTAGTCATTGCGTCTTGGTCAGCATTTAATGGTCATATACTACCAGAGTATTTCTCTAGTTATTTTTCCCCTAGGTTACACTGGTTGACACATGTAGTATATGAATGCTGTCTAAGTCATACAGTGAGTTGACATGAAGGAAGAGTACTCGAAGGGATGAGGAGAGCGACGGAAAGGTGCAAGAAAGAGGATGAGTAAGAAAGTGAGGAAAGAGAGAGACTGTCTAGTCATAGAGATTTCAGAGGCGACGAGCTACTGACGGGAGAAGAGAGTATGTGGATCTCGTACGAAGCATGTTAGATGGTCTACATGGAACGAGAGGTAACCTGTGTCTTACCGTCAGTGCCGGCTGACTACCAGGCATGTGTTTTGTTGACAATGTCACTACAGAGTATGGTCTTCCAGCAGTTGAGAGATGAGTAGATACAGGGTATGACAGCTCAGCATGTGAGAACGGAGAAGAGAGCATGATTTTATAGTCACAGTGAGACGGACTACGGAGGCAGAGAGCTCTACGAGTATGTAGGAAGAGTTATACCCAGAGTATGAGTCTCCCAGTATGAGAGACGAGAGACGTTCAACGAGGAGTAGTTTCAGAAGTTCATCAGGGTGAACGTCACAGAACGAGGTCAGTAAGTTCTCCAGTATAGTAGAATGGAGATGAGACGAGGAGTTGTTGGGAAGCACGAGATTGAGATGTCTGACAGGTCATGGGTCTTCAGTAGTGAACTGGATGACCGGTTCGATGTGAAGGTCAGGTCTGTGCTAGTCAGTTGACACTGTTACGCCAGGCATTGTGTTTCAAGATGCACTGGCTCACCAGAGATCAGTGTAGTATGGAGAGCTAGAAGGTCATGTGCTTCAGTCATGTTGACATGGTCTGAACCAGGTATGTGTTAGTCAGTGACACGCTACTCAGTCATGCTCTCAGATGTTGCACTGGTTCTCCAGGTATGGTTCCAGCAGAGAAGCTAGGCGACCAGGGCATGGTAGCAGGAGACATGCTACTAAGAGTAGAGTTCTCAGAGTAGACAGAAGTCTACACAGAGTCAGGAGCTTATCAGTCATGTTGACGACGAGAAAGCTACTACGAAGGGGGGGATAGGAGTCCTTCACAGTAGGGAGAACAATGGGGACTACAGGATGTAGAGGTCTCAGATATGACACTGAGTCACACCAGGAAGAGTCGAGAGAGTCTCCAGATGATGAAGACGAGTCACACCAGGTATGAGCTAGTCAATATGAACGGCTACACGAGAGTCATGTGTCTTATATGTGAAATGAAGTCACTACAGGAATGTGCTCACATGTGAGGATGCATAGCACAAGAGTCAGTAAGCTCACAACGTCAGTTGGGAGAGAGACGGTTGACTGACCGAGGATGTGCGGAGCCACAGCGATGTGACATGGTAACACAGAGCATGTGTTCAGATGAGTGAATGAAGTCTACTACAGGTAAGAGTCTTACTCAGAGTTGACACTGAAGGGCATAGCTACAGAAGGTGGGGAATGGCCTCAGTAGGATGAGAGTTAGTACCAGGTTCAGAAGTTCACGTTGAAGAGACACTGAGGCAACTACCAGGAGAGAAGTATGTGTTCTCCATGACCTGCGTCTCTACGGCATGTGTCATCTATTGCACTGTTAACCAGCATGAGCGGCTAGCAGACAAGAACGACCGAGTCAGTGTTTTCAGCAGTGCAGCTATACAGATGTGTTTAGATTTGACAATAGAGTCTATAAGGATGCTCGAGCACTGTCCACCAGTATGGTCTTCAGTCATTGCATGGTCTTACCAGGTCAGTGCTCTCAGTATTTGAGGCTACTACGAGCATGATGTTTCCGCAGCAAGTAGAGAGGTCTCAAAAAAGACCACCGAGAGTCTGTCTTAGAGTCAGTAGACACTGGCTCACAGGTATGCTAGATGTTAGCCACTGGCTACACCAAGCAGAGGCTAGCATGAAACTGTCACAGGTCTGTCCTCAGTCAGTTGACAGAGCTACAGGAGGGCAGTAGTGACCGGGTCAGCACTACAGGTATTGTCTTCAGCAATGACACCGTACAGGTATTGCTTCAGATGTGAGACTGTCGCTACCAGGTAGAGTCACAGAGAGTAGACAGTCCCACCAGTCATGGCAAGAGGGAGAAGAGACAAGCATGAGATGAGAGAAGTCACTAGAGGCATGATGCAGCAGGGGAATCGGGTCATACGAGATGTCGTTCAGTCTGAGAGACGACGGTTAACGAATGGACTTAGTAGGTTCGATTAGATGTTAGAGCTACAGTGCTTAAGGTAAGCACATGTCGGAGAATATGACTATTGATCAGCAGTGAAGCCACAAAGGAGGAAAGCACAGAGATGAGATTTTGATTTCGAAGGAGTAGATGACAATGTAGAGGAGAGATAAGAGACGCAGACACACAAAGAGGATTGAGAGAGGAGTGGAGAGAGACGAGGAGAGATCGACGAGAGAGCATGAGCAGACGCGTGAACCACAGAGGGAGAAGGGTGGCAGGAGAGAAGCAAGTAGAGGAGAGAGAGAGAGAGAGAGGAGAGATGGAGAGAAAGGAGAGAGAGAGAGAGAAGCCAGACGAAGAGAGAGAGGAGCAGTAGAGAGGACTGAGGACTTGAAAAGGGAGGAGAGAGAAGAGAAAAGCGACAGACACAGAGAGAGAGGAGAGAGAACAGAGAAGCACGAGAGAGATTGTGAGTTGGGCAGTGGTGCAGTGGAGAGAAAGAAGGAGATGAGGAAGAAAGCACAGAGCAGAGGAGAGAGGAAGGAGAGAGAGAGGAAAGAAGAGCAGACAGAGAGAGAGAGAGAGAGAGAGAATAGACCAGAGAGAGAGAGAGAGGAGACCGACGGAGAGAGAGAGAGGAGGGGAGGAGAGAGAACAGAGAGGAGAGAGGGAGAACGAAAGAGAACGAGGAGGAGGAGAGAATGGGATGAGAAGAGGAGAAAGATGGAGAGAGGAAGGGGGAAGGACGGACGAGAGAGTGAGAAGGAGGGAGAGGAGAGAGAGAGAAGTGAGAAAGATAGCAGCAGAGAAGAGAGAAGAACAGGAGACGACGAGAGAGAGCAGAGAGAGAGAGGAGAGAGAGAACGAGAGAGAGAGAAAAGAGGAGAGAGAGGAGAGAGAGGAGAACAAACAGCAAAGAGGAGAGAGAGAGA